>NC_081562.1:82941335-83198762 GCF_022355385.1 Mustela nigripes | reverse complement strand
GCAATACGGTGGTTTTATTAAAGCATAGGGACAGAACCCGTGGGCAGAAAGAACTGCTGCCCCAGAATTGTGGGGAGCAACTCAACATTGGCATTTTATTGTTTGTTTGATTTTTTTAGGATTTTATTTATTTATTTGACAGAGAGATAGAAAACACAAGTAGGCAGAGCTGCAGGCAGAGACCTGCAGGCAGATGCAAGCAAGCTCTCCACTGAGCAGGGAGCCTAGCATGGGGCTCGATCCCAGGACCCTGGGATCATGACCTGACCTGAAGGCAGATGCTTAACCAGCTGAGCCACCTAGGGGCCCCAATGTTGGCATTTTAAAGGAGTAACACTGTTTCTGAACTTTAAACTGTGAAAATATGGACAAATCCATTTTAAACCTTCAACTTTTAATTTACCTGGTGCTGAGTTTTGGTGACAGCCAAAGTTTCTCATTAGAGGAGAGTTTGGAGGGAAATCTTGGTGCATATGAGTATTATTCCAAAATTTTGAATCTTAAAGTGGAAATAGTTCAGTTTTTACAACTTCAGTAGCAAAGAAATCAGTACATTTTATAGGCTCTCCCATGAGCAGAGACCTGGCTTAAACCAAAGAAGTTCTGTATCTTATGGCCTTAGTCAATTGGACCTAAACTTCTTTTCTTCGAAAACAGAATTACAAAGAGCTTCTTCCTTTTTAGCCCAATGTCTTAAGGGCTGCCTATTCCCTCACCAAGCTTATACTGATCATTAAAGACAGATGAAGTTTGGCTTAGAAACTTCTCCCTCAGGAACTTTATTAGTAAAATATTTCTTTTTTAAAATATTATTTATGACTTCTTAAATTTTACTGTGATGGTGGATTTTAGGAATGTGGGGTCATTTAATTTCCTGCTTAGGCTAAGCTTTCTGGTGTTGATAGAAACCAATGAGATGACTTTTTTATTTTGTGATTATTAGCACATGGACTTTGGAAATGTGTCAGTACTCCCAGGGCTGGTCTTCCCCACTTAATATATTTTTAAATTACACAAGAATTCATTAATGCATTCATATTGTAAAAGTTAAAAGGTTGCCATTAAAACTAAAGATGCTTGACCATTCCTCACAATCTTATTCCCCTCCCCTTGGTGTGTTTCCTTCCAAACCTTTCCCTATGCGTTTGGTTTTTTTTTCTTTTTTCTTTTTTTTCCTCCTATATAGTAGGCCACGTATACTATGAAATGTATAGTGCTATTTTGTTTTCATTAAAATTTTCTATATGTATCATTTGGCAAGTTGCTTTTTTTTTTTTTTAACTATACTATAAGGCCATACTGTTAAATAACAGTATTATAGAAACAAATACATGTGCTTTATAAAAAATAAAATGTAAAAACGTCATTTCCACCAGTGAGAGATCACCTCTGTAATATCCAGTACATATCTTTTCAGATATTTTTCTCTGCATTTACATGCATTTTTTTCAATGTGGTAGTTATTGCTTTTAAGTCTCTTAAATCTAGAACAGCCCCTTTTTCTTTTCTTTTTTTTTTTTTTAAAGATTTTTATTTATTTATTTATTTGACAGAGAAAAATTACAAGTACACTGAGAGGCAGGCAGAGAGAGAAGGAAGCAAGCTCCCTGCTGAGCAGAGAGCCCGATGCGGGACTCGATCCCAGGACCCTGAGATCATGACCCAAGCCGAAGGCAGCGGCTCAACCCACTGAGCCACCCAGGCGCCCCAGCCCCTTTTTCTTATGACATGACTTTTTCTGCCTGTTTCACCTTTTGGGTTTGATAGGTTTCTTCCTCATAGTATTATTTTGTCATCTCTCCTCTGTATTTTTTTTTGTAAACTAGATCTTTGTCTTGAATAAAAGCTAGTGCTTTGTTATATCACATTAGAAAATCTACAAATCTGTTTCTCCTCATCAGTGATACTGGATTGACCTCTGGATTAGGGAGATAACAATGTGGTCCTCTTGTACACTTAGTTTTTTTTTCCCCCTTGTGATGACTAGAATGTAATCTAAATGATGTTACTTGGGCAATTTTATTCATGACCAATTTCACATCAGCCTTATAGTTACTCATATCAATTGATAATCCTTACCTGATAATTTTTTAAAATTAAGGTGAGATTGACATACATTATATTAGCTTTAGGTATATAACATAATGATTCAATATTTGTATATATTGCAAAATGACCTCAGTAAGTCTAGTTAACATCTGTTGTCATGTGTAGTTATAAAATAGTTTTTTCTTCTGATGAGAACTTTTAAGACCTATTCTCTTAACAACTTATAAATAAGCAATACAGTATTATTTTTTTAAAGATTTTAGTTAGTTATTTGATAGAGGGAGATATCATAAGAAGGCAGAGAGGCAGGTGGGGGTGGGGGAGCAGGTTCCCTGCTGAGCAGAGAGCCCAATGTGGGGCTCGATCCCAGGACCCTGACTGAGATCATGACCTGAGCTGAAGGTGGAGACTTAACTCACTGAGCCATCCAGGCACCCCAGTATTATTAATTGTAGTCATCATTTTATACATTACATTTCCAGGACTTACTTATTTTATATTTTGAAGTTGGTGCCTTTTAACCTTCTTTGACCTATTAATAGTTTTATTAGAGTTACTGAAATAGTACTTTTCCAGTGTTAACCATTTCTTCTGTATTTGTTTTCATTCTGCTTTGAAGGGGAGGGGTTTTTTCCATATTAGGTAGAGTTGTTTGGTTACCCTGATGGGATACCCTTCCCATCTACTGGGAAGACAAGCGATAGGATTAGCTCTTCTTTTTTCATAACCAGTTTTTCAAAGTAGGTGTCTTTTTTGGTCTTTTTTTCTTTTAATAACCACTTCATGTGCTTCAGATGAGGTTTTCTGTTCTTCTTTAGTGTCATTCCAGATTCAGTGTGTTCCTGTCCACTAGAATCATTACTCTTTTAATGTTCACATTCTTACAGCTTTGGCCACCAGGAGCTCCTTCAGGCTCACTGCTGTCTGGCCCAATCTCTTTAATTGTAGGTAGCATACTTGCTTTCTGGCATTGCAAGATACCCTCCCACTGGTTTTTGTTTAGAAGGAAGACTTTTGCATTAAACACACATGCACTCTAGAAAGCAGCAATGCAAAAGGCATTGCGGGGAATTCATTAGATCTTCACCAAATTATAGTGCCCTTGCCTTCTTTTTGTAGCAGCATCCACCCATCCTAAGGAAGTAAGCCTGGAATTCTGACTCCTTGATTCCTTCTCCACTCTAACATACATAGAAACCATTGTAATTTGTAGAGATACAGAGCATTTAAGTGATTTTAAGTTTATTTTAATTCCAGTTAACATACAGCATTATATTAGTTTCAGGTGTACAATATAGTGATTCAATACTTCCACATATCTTCCCCCCTGCTCATTAAAACGGTACACTCCTTAATCCCCATCACCTGTTTCACCTCTCTCTCCTATCCACCTCTTCTCTGGTAGCCATTAGTTTGTTCTGTATAATTAAGAGTCTGTTTCTTGATTTGTCTCTCTCTTTTTTTTTTCCCCTTTTGAGAGAGCATATATGTACTTTTTGATTTTTTTTACACCTAGTCTGATTTCATTTGGAACCAGACCAAAAGTACTGACTTAAAGAGTTGCTTCCATAATTTGGCTTAGTTGGCTGTGTATCTCTGTTTTGCATCCTCAACCAGAAAGAAAAGAAAAAGAGAAAAATCAGTATGCTGAGAGCAAGTAGCTCATCCTTGCAGGGCAATAACAGATGAAAAAGACCACATAGAAAGAACTTTAAATTATTAATCTAGTCTTAGAGATAAGACAGGGTTTTAAGTTCACAAAAGTATTTTTCCTGCCAGTTTTTTCCCCATTCTTTGGGGGGCACAAACAATTTAAAGAAGCAAAAACAAAATTCTCCTTCAGAGGAGGTAAATGGGCCAGAAGAATTGAGAGAGTGATGTAACCTAGGAGAAAGCCTTCTGGTTGTTTTTAATGAAGGAAGGGAGCCATCTGTTGGTTTTTTAAGGAAATTTTAAAAGTCAGTTTAAAAGCTTCATTGAAAGGCTTCAGCTTTATCCATCTTTGCATATTTAATCTTAAAGTAAGTCCCTCCAAAGGACTGGGGGAGGAGGCAAGTAAATAGAAAGTGCAGCAAGTACTTGCTTTGAAGGGCAAGTGAATAGAAAGTGTATGTTAGATCCTTCAGCAGCAAGTAAATAGAAAGTGTATGTTAGATCCTTCAGACCCAGATTTTCTAAAGAAATCTAATGTGATAAACTTGTTGTCATAATGCACAGGTCTTTGGTTCCTGACCAAAGGAACTGTAAAGCCAAGAAATACAATTTTAGGTGTTTGATAATTACAGTATGGCAGAATCTGATGGAGCAATCTATGGATCATTTCTTGTATATTTCCCTCAAATGGTACACCCCTCATTCTACTGGTGTTGGTTTTGTTGACACTTTGGTTGTTTTTGTTATTTCTTGGAAGTAAAAATCACTAGGTTTGATTTTCTTATTCTTTTCTTACAAACTCTGGTTTTTGTGTGTGTGTGTGTGCGTGTGTTTTGTTTTTTTTTTTTAGTGGATTATCAAACACTTTTACGGGAAAGTCAAACCATCACTGCCATGTGTCTGCATATGAAAAATCTTTTCCTATTAAGCCTGTTCCAAGTCCATCTTGGAGTGGTTCATGTCGTCGAAACCTTTTGAGCCCCAAGAAAATGCAGAGGCGACATGTTAGTACAGCAGAAGAGGTAAGGAAAACCTGCAACAAAGGCTGCTAAAGGTTAGAATCTTTTTCCCTGTCCCTAGCCATTCATTCCCTCTGATGTAGATGTTTATTAACCATTCCATTTACTTAATCCTTTCTGTGCCTTTTCTTTCTTAAATTTTTGAGTGCTGTCATCTGTGCTAAAGAAATTAGAGATTTTAGCAGGACTTCATCATTTCTCTTACTGCTTTCAATTCTTGTTAAAGAGCAGACTTAATTTTCAGTATTTTCTAAATTACTTCTCATACATCAAACTATCTCTGTTCTTTTGGACCCTTCCTCAACTTGTGTTTCTTGTGACAAAACTGTTAACTTGCTGGATTTGGTAAAATACTGGCCCTTATTTCTTATTAGGACAATTTTCCCTCACTATAAAAGGAAAATCAAGAAGCCAGCTAAATAATTTATGTCCCTTCATTATGAGTAAGAATATCTTTGAGATCATAGATATTCCCTCAAAGAAAGATATTTTGTTGACACTTTGGTTGTTATATGCATAAACCTAAAGGAAAAAACCTAAAGGAAAAAAAGATGAATTCTGTAAATATAATATGGCATATAATTTATGTGGCAGAGAATGTGCTCATATCTGTTAAATATTTATTACGCATCTAGTCAGCTTTGGACTGCTTGCTATGAGGATACAAATAAATAACAATACCTTACAGTTATGTAGCCTATAGAGTTTCCAGTATGCTTTTCACATGTATTATTATGTTGAATCATTTTAATCCTGTGAAATAGGTAGAGATGAGGTAATACCCACATTTTAAACACATTAGGAGAGTGGAGGTCAGAGGTCACACAGCTAGTAAAAGACCTGGCTATTCTACAGCCCAGGTCTTCAGGAGTCTAGTCTGGTATGCTTCCTGTTATACAACACAGTGGTGTGTTTCCAGCCCGTTGGAGCTTACAGATTGGAGAGTCAAGAATACAGCATTTCATGCTAAATAATTAATTTCATAATGAAGATCTTTTAAGTGGCAAAACGTGATTATTTGTGACATGGTTAGTGAAAATCTTATACATTCTGTTTGTTTTTATGTTTGTATTGAATCTGAAAAATTAAGCAGAGGGCGACAGAACTAGTAAATCATATTTAGTAGAGAAAGGGTAGAGAAGAAACTGGCAGCAGTTGCCTTTGGTGATGAGAACTGAGCAACAGTTATAAAAGTGAGATTTATTTTTTACTTTTGTACTACTAAATTTAGTACCATGTATGTGTTAGTTATTACTTAAATATTTTTAGATTACTGGGGTTGTGCTTCTGCTGGAGCCTAGGCAGCCTGCAGGCTACAGAGAGACTTGTGGGGAAGAAGACGGCAGCAGTGTGGTGGCTGGATATTGTCCCCCAAGCCTCCCCTACCTCCCATGGCTGCCGCTGAGATCATGGCATCCTTAAGATTATCTGTGTTTGTTGTAAGCCCACCATTCACCCACTAGCCAAGCAGTCCTTTGAACCACTCAGCCCCTCCTCTTTTCACTTCTACCTCCACCTGAGGACTTGGGCCAGCTAGATTATATTCAGCCCTCCCAGCCCCAGGCTGGCCCACTAAAGGACATGAAACTGGAGTTCCCCTTCCTTCTACAGTGCCAAGAAAATGGCAGGGACTGAACCTATCCCACGCAACAAGAGATGCAGAAAATTTGGAGTCAACCAGTTGTTTGTAGGTCTATATTCTGCTATGAAAAGTGACTCGCTTTTAGTACAGAAATACCACATTACCCATATAATACTAGTAAGACAAAATATAGGACCAAACTTTATTAAATCAGAGTATCAACAGATTATTTAGATATTTAGTCTCAGATAGTATGGATAATCTAGATTAAAACAAAATACTTCCCCCCCCGCCACCCGGAAATAAAGAATTTACTGGTGGGGAGCTCACAAAGTGGAAGAAAAGTTACTTTCCATGGAAATACTGAGATCTCCAAGGGAGAAGCAGTTGCTTATGTTAAAGAAGGAAAGTTAAGTATTGATTTTACTGCTGGATTTATCACTTTCAGGAATCTAAATCTATAAAAATAACATGATGTTGTTACCACTTTACTGTTCAGCCTTACAACAGGAGTTTAAAGAGAATAAAGAAGAATTTGGAAATATGTAAGTGGTGACTGGACCACCACTTGGCTAATGGCTGATTTAAGGACATCATTAAAGAACTGTACTATCAAATAGGGTAACCACTAGTCCTGTGCACTACTTATAATAGTTCAGTTAAAATAAGATAAAGATTTTGTTTTTCAGTCACACTAGCCATATTTCAAGTACACATATTGCTAGTGGCTACCATATCAGACATATTGCTAGTGGCTACCGTATTGGACAGTACAGATATAGAATATCTCTAATATAACTAACACTGTTTAGAGGATATGGATTTCTGATTGGGAAAGAGAAAATACTAGGGATTTTTAAAATGTAAAACAGTAAAAACTCAAGTTTCTTTTCATATATATGTTGTTTCCAGGCATGCTTCTCTGCAACATATTGAACAACATTTTAAGATGTTGGACTTCCTTAATAGATGACACTGGTGGTTTTAGTCTTTAAAAACAAAACCAAACAAACTTTACAATTTTGTTATAACCAAGAATTTTGGGCTTAAAAACAGAAAGTTGTTGAACTATGCACTTTGGATAATTGAAATTTATGTTAATTGTATAATTGTATAAAGCTATTACTTAAAACAGAATCAAAGGAGATTTATGAAGTTATTTGAGTAATTTATATTGAAAGGTTTTATTGTTCTCTGTTAGATTTTTATAATTTTACAGACAGTTTTATGGAGACTCTTAACAAGCATCTAAGTGCAAGAATCTGCCACATTTTTTAAAAAATAGAATTCAGCACCTTATTTACCTTTATGTGGTTTTAAACTTTCCTTGTCCTTTATTATGTTTAAAACATAATATTAGCCAATTTCTTTTACTTTAACATATTATCCACTTATTACTTCCTTTCCTCTTAATTTCCTAATTTGCTTATTCAGTAGAAATAGCTTAATAAGTAATGTATAGAGAAAGATGTTTTCTTTTACTTTTTAGTACCAGATGCTCCAAAAAAGAATTGTGTTTCAAGTTTGAAGAGACTTACCTTTTTGCATGTTCTTTTGGTAAAGCCAAATGTTATATATGTTCTTGAGAGAGTTGCAGGACTATCTTTTCTTTGCCTGAAATAGCAGTTAAGTTCTTGTGACCTTTAAATTGTCATGTAGGACAGTGAAAAATTCTTAACCTTTTTTCTGTAATTTCTTTTTTAGACTATAGTTGAAACTGAAAGTATGAGGCTTTAAGAGACCTCAGATAATTATTCGGAATACAGAACATCTCTTCCTGTTTATTTTATGGTGTCTAATGACTATGAGGCTGTTCCGGTTTAGACAGAGGCTTTTCTTTGAAAAGATGGAGAAAATGATCTGTGGGTGACTTATGTATGTTTAATTGATTTAAAAAAATCAGTTCATTACCTTGAATCAATCTAGATTTATGATAATGTACTTTAGCTGAGTCAATGGCACGTTGGTTCTTCGTGTTTTATTTAGAAGTATAAACATTTATTATTTATTTATTTATTTATTCAACAGACAGAGATCACAAGTAGGCAGAGAGGCAGGTAGAGAGGGAAGGGGAAGCAGGCTCCCCCCACTGACCAGAGAGCCCAATGCGGGGCTCCATCCCAGGACCCTGGGATCATGACCTGAGCTGAAGGCAGAGGCTTTAACCCACTGAGCCACCCAGGCGCCCCTAAAAATTTATTCTAAGAAACTGTATTGCTATGTGATGTGAGGGAGGAGAGAAGTGTTTTTAACTTTTTACAGTTGAAGTCTGTAGGGTACCACAGGCAAAGATCCTTTCTATGTCACTGTTCTCAGTGTGTTTGTGAAGTCTTCATGTGTTGGGGGTATTTATTTACATTCCCTTGGTAGTCAAAGTAACCTCTTACACCAATTTCTCTGCTTTATTTTCCTCCCTATGATGTGATAATGTAGTCAAACCTTCTTAAAATTTAGTTTGGTAGGACAGTGGAAATGAACTACAATGATTGGTTAATTTAGAGTTAATTTCCACGACCCAGGTGGTATTACTCTTCTGATTTTCCGTCACTGCCTCCTGAAAACAATTTACTATTAAGCCCATTGTATTGTGGATTATGAATTAGGTTATTTGGTGTAGTGGGAATGTGGGATCAACTTTGGTGGTCGTTCAAAAATTTCAGTCGTTAAAGTGCCAGGTAACACAGCTTTCCTGTATGTAGATCACTATGGAGTTGGCTGGCAGTCTCTTACAATCTAATAATCTGTAATGATGCTTCATTCTTCAGACTGTCTACCTAAAGAACCTTTATTACAGCAAATTTAGGTTTTAATAAAAAGGCATTTATTTTAATTATAGCTTTAAAAAAGTTTTTTTAGATTTTTTTATTATTATCCATTTGAGACAGATACAGAGACAGAGAGCATATGCACGCATGAAGGGGGAGAGGGACAGGGAGAAGCAGACTTCCCATTGAGCAGAGAGCCTGACATGGGGCTCGATCCCAAGACCTGAAGATCATGACCTGAGCTGAAGGCAGAGGCTTAACCATCTGAGCCACCCAGACACCCCTTAATTACAGCTTTTAAATTTATCTTCCAGATACTCATGGCCTCCCCAGTACAACAGCCAAAACCTACAGATTTGGTGATTGATAATAATGTATACCTGCTAACCATTATCACTTTTGTGCTCTTACTGAAGTGCCTGTCCAATACTGTAGACCGTTTCTTCACAAACAATAGGAAAAAGGACTGCTGTCATCTTAAATACAGTATTAATGTATAAGGGATAAAATTAAGGAGTTTATTTTCTTCATATAGAAAATTGCAATTTGTTTTTTCTCTTTGGTCTGTTTTTCCCCCAAATGCTTAACTAATTCTACCTTATTACTCATCTATTCAAATTTAAGGATACCTCTTTTTCGTAAGGAGTTGTTATGCTTCACAGTTCAAGGTGAATCCTGTTAGATCAGTAACATAGTGACAATATGATTGACAGTTACTATGTAGCAAACAGTGACCAAGAAGAAAAAAACTTAATGTCTGTTTGCCTTTGCATAGATAGTTGCTTAATTTCATTCTGCTTTGAACATGTATAACTGAATAAAATGCTTACGCACATTGAAATGTCATAGTGCAGGATCTAGCTAGCCCTGGCACAAAATATTAAAATTATTTCATGAAGATTAGTGGCTGTGTTAAACTGTATATAAGATTTTTTTTTAAAGTATCAGGGCATACTTTGTAGTGAATGCAGCCCACTGCTTCTGGGGATCAGTATAGAATAGATGTTTTCCTATGGTTACAAGTCCATGTGTAATCTGGTTCTCTGCCAAGTAACCTCTCTTACTGCTCTGCTAATTCACACTGATGTCACTTTTCCTTTTTTTTTTTTTTTTTAAAGATTTTATTTATTTGACAGAGACAGTGAGAGTCAGAACACAAGCAGGGGGAGTAGGAGAGGGAGAAGCAGGCTTCCCGCTGAGCAGGGAGCCTGATGCAGGACCAGATCCCAGGAGCCTGGGATCACAACCCAAGCTGAAGGTGGACGGTTAACAACTGAACCTCCCAGGCGCCCCATTACTTCACTTTTCCGTGAACACATTAAGCACATACCTGTCTCAGGGCCTTTGCGTTTGCTATCCTTCAACCTGGAATAGTCTTTTATAAATTTCTATGACATACCTCTTACCTTGATACAGGTTTCTGTTGAAATAACCACCTTTTTAAAGGGGTCTTACCTGTTCTTGCTCTTTCCTTTCCATCACTTTCTATTCCCTTTAATTTTTCATACTATCTGACTAATCTTGTTTACTGTTCCTTTTAAGTATAATGTAAATTCCACAAGGACAGGAATTTTATTTTATTTTATTCAGTATAGTATCTCTAGTGAGTGGTGCTTAGTAGGTATTCAAAGTCAATAAATGAATTCAGTACTGAGGCTTAGGAAGAAGAGTAAATTTGGAGATGGAAACCATCTCTGGAAAATACTTAAAAATTAGATAAAGTAGAAAACAGCAAGGTATCCCACTCTGATTTTGACTCTTCTGGTCACTTCCTTATAGTTTTTCTAGTAGATGTCAGGAATTGTAGGGTTTGTTGGAATCCTAATTGAGAGATCCTCAAATATTTTGTTTCTGGCATTCTATCATTTGACTCAAAAGTGATTGCCTACTGGCCTTCTGGTTTCTTGTCCTAGAGCCTGTCTGCATTGTTATTTACATATGTGTCCCATAATTTTCCAAAGTATAGTATCTGGTATTTATTTCATTTAACTCTTCTTATAATTTTCTAGAATATCCCTAAGGATAATTCTTAATTATCTTGAGGGATTCTATCTGAACTTTGGCAGAACTTCTGGGAATCTAGATGCTGCTTTGAAAAAAAATCTTCTTCACTGGTTGTGTCTAAGATTTCTTTCTTTCTTTCTTTTTTCTTTTTTTTTTTTTAATATAGACAGTCCAAGAAGAAGAAAGAGAGATTTACAGACAGCTGCTACAGATGGTCACAGGGAAACAGTTTTCTGTAGCAAAACCCACCACACACTTTCCTTTACACCTGTGAGTCACAGAAACATATTTCAAATGAATTTAATTCTCATTTTGTCATTTGATATTGAAACTATATTCTTCTCTTACTAGGTCTCGATGTCTTAGTTCCAATAAGAATACTTTGAAAGATTCACTGTTTAAAAATGGAAACTCTTGTGCAGCTCAGATCATTGGCTCTGATACTTCATCATCTGGATCTGCCAGCATTTTAACTGCCCAGGAACAACTGTCCCACAGTGTGTATTCCTTATCATCTTGTGCCCCAGATGTTGTGGCATTTGGATCCAAAGATTCTGATCCTGTCCATCAACCCCAACATCACCACTCTCTTCTACATCAGCCAGATCATTTACCAGCTTCAAATACACAATCAGAAGGTGAAATTGGTCTCGTTTAACTATATTTTCAATCCTAATAGCCAGTTAACTGTTGATGGGATCCATGTGAATCATAGGCAAGGTTGTAATCTGAGCAGAGTCTAGGGTCAACACAGTCAGCCCAATTACTTAAGTACTTTCTCTGTCTCTAGTACTTTACAATGACCATTAAGTACTCTGAAGTTTTGGAACATCAATTAAGTATTGAAGTAAAAGTTCTTAATCAGGTAATGTTTTAAAAAGCTGTGTAGTAAGTTTATGCATTTTAGAATGGTTATCAGCAAATTTCAGAAACAAAATGAGTTTTCTACCTAAGTTTCAGTTAACTGAAATATCTAGACTCTGCACTCCAGTTAATGAAGGTTTTCTGGGATAATTTCGTTTGCTTAGTTTTCCTCTTCTGTAGGTATGTGTTGTGTATGTTTATGATAGTATGTATTTAGGTATATAACTTAAAACAAGTTTTAGGTTAAATGGTTAGACATTATGGATCTTTTGATAGATCATTCTCTAAGGCTCTTACCTCCTTCCTCAGATTGTTTGATTTTTTTTTTTTTTTTTTAAGATATTCACTTTCTTAAAATTTCACTTGGGGATTAAAATTGTTGGTGGCATCATTATATAGCTACATGTATTCATGAAAACCTTTATAAAATTTTGTGAGATGATTTACTGGGAACTACCATTAAAAAAGCCTTTAACCTAAGACACATAAGTTGTATGACAAAGGGTTAGATGCAACTAAACTGAAACAAATATACTGTAGTACATTGAAGTGTTTCCTTACTTTTCTTGTACTATTTAATAAGTATTCTAAATGAGATCTAATCATTTCGATTAAGACATGATTGTCTAGAAGGACACAATTCCTGCCTTTATCAACACTGAAAATAAATGATGAAATGATGGAGTTTGTACATTTTAGACTCTGCTACTTCTATAACTGTTTCTGTCTTTCTACCTTCTGTTTCTCCTTCCCTTCTTTCACCTTATTCAGTCTCATGGTAGTTCAAGAACTGAAAACTTTTGAGAAATATTGGTTTGTTCTTGTTCCCCAGGAACAGAAAGAAGCAGCACAGGAATTAAGCAGAGCCTGGGAGTAGTTGATGAAGGGCCTATGTGCTTGTATTTTAGAACGACTGCTTTCTTTGTGAGGCATGCTCTTCTCTAAGCCCTCTTTCTGGCTTAGTGAAAATGGGCCTGCCTCTCTCTCTGTCTCTTCCATCCTATCTTTGTCCTTATGCTGCATTATTTTTATGAAAATAGAATATAACAAAGTATGGGAACTTAGACTACAGGCATCTAAAGTATATAACTATGTAGGATTTTATTAATAATGATATGCTCGTGTGTTTCTTGTTTAGGATCAGACTCTGTGATCTTACTCAAAGTGAAAGATTCCCAGACTCCAGTTCCCAGGTAAGCTTTGGAAAAAGGATGTTCTTGACATATTTTCTTTTTCTTCCCCTTACTCACAATTTCTTCACTGAGAGTTACAGAATATAAGGTCAAACTGCCTCAATTCAGACCTCTTGCCTATGTTATTTGAATTATTTCAGTGACTTTCTGATTGGTCATCTTCCTCTGGCCTCATTGTTGAGCTTCATTCCATCTTCCATCATGGTTTCAAATCCATTCTTTGCCTTTTCTTTCTATCTTCCATTCTGCAACCCGAGTGGTCTGTTTAAAATGCATATCTGATTATTCATTAAATTCCAATAGGAGTGGCTGGCTCTCAGACTAGAGTCAAGCCCAAACTCCCATGATATGGTATACAAAGCATTTCCTCTGCACACCGCACTTCCTGTCACACGTTCTTTCCTTTAACAAGTATTTATTGATCATTTACTATGTGCCAAGTCCTAATACAGACATTAGGGCTAACAGTAGTGAACAAAATGAAAGCCCTGCACTCAAGGAACTTACATTCTGGTTATAAGAAGTATAAGGAAAGAGATGGGGGGACAAATAATGAATGAGTAGATAAACATTTATATCTGGTAGTGATAAATGTGAAGAAAAATAAAGCAGGGTAACTTATAGGCTGGGGCACTGTTTATCTGGGTGGTCATGGCAAGTCTGAAAAGGGACATTTGAGGGGAGACATGATGGACATGAGAGGAGGAGACATGTGGGAAGATGGGACTCTTTCCTGTGCTTATTACGTGCTGAACTATATGTGATACATCCTTACTTACTTTCATAGTCAGTGTTCCTTCTGCCTGGTATGTAGCCCCTACCTCAACTTGTCTATCTAAAGAAGCAGGAATGTCTTTATTGTCTTTTAAATCTCAATTCAAATATGATCTTCTATGATACTTGACTTCTATATGAAACTTTTTGCTTTGTAATTCAGTGGGTTACTACTTAAGATCCGCAATTTCTTTGCCATTGCTCTTTCTGTGGCTTTAGCAATTCAATTGCTGGAATGATAATAGTGTCAGATTTCCATTGAAGAAGTTAGCAGTAGTGAAACATTCTTTCTCATCTCAGTTTCTATACTTTGCAGCTCTCCTATATGTCCTGAATTTTAGATAGTTAAAGAAAAACTCTCTGTTATAGTTTCTCAAGGAGATTTTAGAGTTTGGAGTTCTTATTCTTTATACATTTTTTTTTTTCTTGAGTCCCAGACCTGGGTTCTGATTTTGTCCAGGCATCATGTAACTTTGGACAAGTTATCCTTCTGAACCTTAGTTTCCTTTTCAGTGAAAATGCCAGTATTAACACCTTACTATTTTTTGAATTGCTATGAAGGTTAATATACTCAAAAAGCACTTATAAAAGTATTTTTACACATAGTACACAAAGTAGGTATTTTTTCCTGGGAAAAGATCACTCTCATATAAATGAGTGCTTTTAGTTCTTTAATGTTTCTTTACTGGGTATACTTTTCCTTTATGGAAGATTTCTCTTGGTGATGCCTGAAGAATGAGATGGCAGGAGAAATGGTCTGTTGGGGAGGGCTGATTGACTAATGCTGTTTATCGCAGTTGGAGCCTGCTCTCTCAAGACTTGGTTGATTGGCTCTTTATTCTTAATCTCCCACCACTGCCTCTTGGTTAAGGTCTCACAGTGAAGATCTGCCCTTATTTCCCAGAATATGCCATTCCATTTCCTATTTTTGTGCCATTGTACATGCTGATCCTAATCCCTATAATTTCCTTTCTCTCCTTGTCCACTTGTTCTTGTTTTGCTTTGCAGAATCTGACTCAGGTGTTATTTTTTCCTCAAGACATTTCTCTGACTTCTCCAGGCAGCATAAGCCTTTTCTTCTAGTACTTCTATCCCTATGTCTGTTCATTACTAATACTTTTGCACTAACCTAATGGTGATAATGCCTGGCATATGATAGGTACTTAGTAAATAAATCTTTGTTAAACATGCATTTCCTAGAAAGCCTTAAATGCTCTCTTGAGTAGCTCAAGTATTCATCATCTCCCTACTGGTTTAAGGCTTTGGTTTATTAAAAGGCACATTGCAAGAGAAGAAATCACAGCCTTCAGAATTAGACAGACATAGTTTCTAATCCTGACTTCCAAAACAGATTATCCTCTGCACCTCAGTTTCCTTTTCTGTACACTATGAGGAATAATTCCTTATTACATATAATATTAAGATTTAACTAGTATGAGAATTATCATGAGGCTTAACTACTATAAAACATCTAAAGCAGAATTTCACACAGAGCACTAAGTAGGTGCTTGTAGTTATTACTGTGTGCTTCAATCATATGAAAAATAATGTATAATCTTATTTTACTTTTTTAAGCCACCAAATACCTTGATCCATTGAAGAGCAGTACTTTTCCCTTACATTATTCATTTCAATTACTTATTTCAATAAGTACTGAGTACCTGCTGTGTGCCAAGCACACTCTTAGTGCAGAGGTTATGGTAGTAAATACAAAACACAAAAATTCCTATCCTCATTAAGTTTATGGTCTAATAAGGAAGCAGACAAGCTTTAATAGTGTGATACAATACCATGAAATTCTAGGCAATTCTTATCACTTCCTTATATTGTGCAGTAAATGTGTTTTCATGTTCATTTGTTTTTAATGTCACACACTAGGCCTCTCACAGTGCTACCATTGATCTCTCTGACTTTCTATCTTGGTTGTTACATCAGTATTCACTGTGCCAAGGATATAGGCTACTACGTGTATGTTTTCCATTGATTAACCTCAGTGACAGTGGTGAGGCAATAGAACAGCATTGTCATTGCCAAACCCTAGCCTAAGGATGATTGGGAATACTGATTCTCAAAAGGTAGGCTAAGGAGCAAGGGATAAACTCTTGAATCCTTGTTCTTGCCTTCACTAAGACAGACTGTACCAATTGAAGAACTGACAGGGACTCTGATTTCCATATTTTACAAATCTGAAACTAAGACCCATGGAAATGAAGTGACTTTGTCAAAGTCACAAAGTGAATCGGACTGTTCCAGGAGATCTAGGTCTCTTAACTCCCAATTTGATGCTTTCCTTTGTTTACTTGTTCTATGTATCTAAAAGTTTTCTTTGGAAAAGTGTTCACTCCTCTGTTTGTTTCTTTGAGAAATCCTTCAGTTAGGGATTGGCAAGGAGATGACGACATTTGAGAAGAGCAAGAGGCTCTATAGGAGAGAGAACATGCCTGTGACTCTTCTGCGAAGCATTATTCATTTGGATTGTCACAAGAGCTGCATGGACTAGAACTGGTCACTCATCTTTGGAGTAGAGTTGTATTGCTGATTTTCCACTTTGATTCATTGACTCACTAGCCATTTGATACGAATTCTTGTGTGGGTGGGGATTTCCAGTGTGCGGTATGATTTAGTTGAAAATATTTTGATTCAAGTAGACTGACAAGAAGTCTAAGATTTGACTAAATCATTAATAAATCTGTTAATCTGAAGCATTTGGAAGGAGGAATGATCTAGCCTAGTATATTACCTTGACATGTGATGTGCTCTTTCACATCGTTTTGGTCTCTCACACAAGAGCTATGCTACAGTTAACTTCTCTGCCAAACTTTGGGTCATCTTTTTAACTAGTATGTGTGCAAATGACTTGTACCTGTATTCCTTTAGTTCCTAGTTGCAATTATTTTATGTAATTTAGGACTTTTTACTTATTGCATAAATATAAAGCATTCTTGTAAATTACTTAAATGATTGGTTTTCTTGGTGATAATATTTGAATTTTCTTATAAGCCTCCTGCTCATTTGTCATATCTTTTTCTCCACCCATAGTCCTACTTTTTTTCAGGCAGAGCTGTGGATCAAAGAATTGTAAGTTGTTAATTTTGGTTGGTTAATTTCCTTCTCCATCACTTCCTTTCCAGTTAGAAGTAGTCAATTAGCCAATCACCCCTCCTATATTTAATCAGTAAAGATTCCCTATTTAATATTTATTTATAAAACAACTTTTAAGTTGTTGGGTTCTTAGAACCTATTGGGGTTGGGACATGTCTTTGCTTAGGTTTGTTAAATATCTAACAATTACTGAAATTAAATTGGATTGGAGAACTTTCAGTTAGGTATTACATAGAAAGGAAAATAAATGCCCTTATTTTCACATTGATAAAACTAATTTATTGAATAATTCACATTTCTGGAATTTGCAAAATTATTGAGTTTTTAGTCTCCATTTTTCAGTAACTTTGAGTTATCCAAATCCCTGGCCTTACTAATTTTTTTTAGGGGAAAAAAACTCATATTTTTTTCTTTTGGATCATAAATATTTGAATTGAAACCTCAGTTATATCTTATATTATTTGCTCCTTTGGGGTTCAGTCTTATTTTTGAGTTTCTAGAATGAAGCTTCATTTTCTCCATAATCTTATAAGTATGCTTAAAGGAAAAAAGAGACTACACATTTGCAAATATCCACAAAAGTCACTTTGTTCCCATTTAGCAAAAAAAATTCATCATTTCAATAAAAATAGGATAATTTTAATAACACTACCTGGTTTCACTTGTCTTAAAATATAAGTGTAGTGTAACGATAAGTTTAGTGTATGGATTTTAGACTTTATGTATCAGGGTTTATATTTAATGCTCATCGTTCATTAACAATGTGCCTGATGCTAACACAGTGGTCTGCACTTTTGTCCCATTCCTTTTCATCTCCTAGAACTAGTGTTTATGATTCTCGAGCACGGGAGAGATTGCGCCAGATTGAAGAGCAGAAAGCACTAGCATTACAGCTTCAAAACCAGGTAAACGAACAATTAGAGATAAGGTTGTAAATAAATAACATATCCAAGTTGAAACTAATTTGGAAGATTACATGGCTTGGGATCAAAGGTATTGTAATTGCAAGATGTTATGGTTGTATAACATTATATATGATTGGTGGATGTCCTTGGTCTCTCCAGCTGGTCCTGCTCAGTGTATGTAGAAAAGTAGTAGTTTTCCTTATCCTACTTAACTCTAAATTTCTTTTTTGCAGAGATTGCAGGAACAGGAACATTCAGTACATGATTCAGTAGAACTGCATCTTCGTGTACCACTTGAAAAGGAGATCCCTGTCACGATCACCCAAGAAACAGAAAAGAAAGGTCATAAATTAATTGAGAGTGAAGATGAATTTCCTGAAATCACAGAGGTAAATTACATACTACAGATTCTTGTGCTAGCAAGTGTGTTTAGAAGAAATACTTTGAATGAATTTCAAATGTAGAAGTAATAGAATACCTGGCATTTAAATTGTGTTGCATACCCCTGCTTTCATTTATTTGTATTACAATACCAATCTTGACTTTCTTTTTAAAGGATTATTGAAAATTGAGGGAAGAATTGTGGGTGGCTTTTCATGACTTCAGTGAAAAAACATTGAATAAAATTGTGTTTTATTTTATGTACATTATCACTTGTATGTGTACAGTAGTTTGACATCAAATAGTAGTAAGCTGAGGCTTATGGTTCTTTTTAAGTAGTAAAAAGTAAGTATAAAAACTTGGAAAATATATAAAAGTCTTTGTACATTTAAGATAATCTGTTCCTTAATCCATTCTTCTGTTGGAAAAACTATCCTATAGCTGGTAAGTATAACACATTTATTATAGTTGTCTTGAAGTCCATAATTTACATTTAAGAAGTCTAATTTTTTTCTATGAAAATGTGTCTGAAGACATTACCTTTATCCCCTGACTACCCTTTGGGAAAGATTCTATTTACTAGGAAATTGTATGGACCAAAGATATGAAATATAATTAGGTCTTCTTGTGGACTTAGAAAATCTGATAGCAGAAGGTTATTTCAGACTTAGGAATAAAAGAAAGAAGGGTCTGAAACTTTGTGCTGCAAATGAGAAGGGAGGACAAGATGGGATGAAAGGAAGTAACCCAGGAAATTACTGGAAGGAATAGAAATCAAACCAAAATGTTAGAAGTGAACAGTTGATTACTGATAAATATAGCCTAGGGATTATATGAGCTTTGGTGAGAAATCTAGTCTGTAGCCATGTAGGCGTCATCTCTGGTACCTCTTGGTTCCCTAGGAAATGGAGAAGGAAATAAAGAATGTATTTCGTAATGGGAACCAGGATGAAGTTCTGAGTGAAGCATTCCGCTTAACCATTACACGCAAAGATATTCAAACTCTAAACCATCTGAACTGGCTCAATGATGAGGTAATCTCGCACCTGTTTTTATATTCAAATAGTGAGCATTAAGTAGAAGCTAAATCAAGGCATTATCTTTTCTCCAAGTGTGGTCCTCAGATGACCTACGTAGAATTGGCTCTCCTATGTTTGTCTGTTCTCCTGAGTAAGTATGAGACACTGTGGTGGAGAAATGCATTTTAAACAAATAACCTCAGCTGATTTTTTTATCTATACCTGTGAGCCTGAGAACTGCTGATTTACCTTGTTGTGTGTGGAAGATCTAGACACTGAGGGAGAGGACATTTGGCTCTCATTCTTTTTAAGGCACCTACCCTGCAGTTCACATCTTCTGAGTAGATTTTTAACAGCTCTGACTGTGTTGCCATCATTTCCATCATGGCTTCCATTTCTACTTCCTTTTTCATCTTTCTGTACTTGTTCCAGGTTACCTAGGTTATGAGACTTAAGCTTTCTAAAATAGCCTGCATTTATATATGATATTGAAAAAGGTATGTTATTAAATATACTGACATTGAAAAAGTTATATTATTAAATATTTGATGTACTGGGTTGAAAGAAAGGTATGGCCCTCAGCTCCTGCTAATAATTTTAAGTAGATTAATTACAGTCTTTAAACTATTCTGTCCCCATTCTTAAACCTGGAGGAGACTGTTTTATTTCAGAAGGGTATTTTTCACAGCAAAGGAAGAGATGGGGTTGCAGTTTTTTTCTCTAAGTACTTGCTTCCTTTCTTAGGCTCAGTAGAAACATCCCTGCCTTATATTTTGGGTTACTCAAAACTTTATAGCTGTGAAAGATTTTTAGATACTCCGTATAATAAGCACTAGATATTCTAGATATCTATAATCTGTTCTTGTATGCTTAGGATCTTCCAAATAATAATATTTGCTAACATCTATTGAGCATTTACATCATGTTGGGCACTATTATGTTTTATATGTTCTATTTGTTATAATAGTCGCCACAGACCTTGGAGGTATATACTGTAGTTTAACCATTTCTATTTTATAGATGAAGAAACAAAGCATGGAAAGATTAAGAAACTTTCAAGGTTACATGGCCAGTAAGTAGCAGAGCCAGGATTTAGACCCAAGCATTGGGTCTTATCTGTTATATATTGTACTGCCTCAGAATCCTAAATTGGATCCTGTCTTAGGGTTAGATGTGTAGAATTTGAGAGCCATATGCCATGCCCAGCATGTTGATTTTCTCTGGGGGCAGCTAGACTAGCCCCATTCTCTTTGCCCCTGATCAGTTTCTAAAATACAGATTTCAGGGGCTCCTGGGTGCCTCAGCCAGTTAAATGGCTATCTTCTGCTCAGGTCATGATCTCATGGTTCTCTGATCAAGTTCTGCATGGGGGGGGGGGGGGGGTCCCTGCTCAGCAGGGAGCCAGCTTCTTCCTCTCCCTCTGCCGCTTCCCCTGCTTGTCCTCTCTCACTCTCTGTCAAATAAATAAATAAATAAATAAAATCTTTTAAAAATAAAATAAAATAAAGATTTCAGAAGTTCATTATTCCCTGAATAATATCTTTGAACAAGAATGGTAAGGAAGGTATGGTTTGATACTGTTTTGCTTTAGGGGAAGCCTCTTGCTTCTTTTGGCTCAAAATAATGATATTAGAATATTGGGTCACATAACAGGACAAAAAAAGAGTTCACCAGATAAAAGGGCAAAATGGAAATCAAGGACTGTCAAAAGTATCCATCAATTAAATGTTTTTTTATTTGAAGACATTAATGTATGGTTTCTTGCCAATTTCTGCCTGCCATTGCCAAATGGAAAGGGATCAGTTGTTGTATTGGGATTGTAGCTCATTTGCTGTAAATTATGCAAAGCCTCCTAGAGGGCGGCAATGAGTAGGATATGAGCTGAGTCCCTGCTGTTTACTGTGGCAGTTACCTCGGTGAGCTCCTTGGTGAGATCCCTTACAGAGGCGGCATTCATCAGAACATGTTTTCTATTCTCCCGGCCCATCAAAAATTGGATCTTTAGCAAGCAAAGTTCATGGAAATTACATTATTTAGAAAAGTAGAAGAGAAGGAAAGATTCCTTTTCTACTTCATCTCTATGACACCTACCCATAACTTTTGTAGAGAGTGCTTGTATTCTGAGTTCAGAATGTTAACTTTGAAAGCAGGTACCAATTCACACATATGTGATGATGGTAACTATTTTGGAAAGCACTATTTTCAAAGTACAGTACTTCTCAGGCTTTCAAAGTTACTGTTTGTGAGAAGCTAACATTCTGATGAGGAATTAGTAGATATCCCAAGTATTCATATTCATTTAAAAATACATAATTCTTTTTCTCGGTTGTGAATTCTGAGTCATCTTTTGCAAGTAATTTGTGCTCTCTTCAATCCGGTCCCTCCCTCAAATAGATATTTTCATTAATAGCCATTTATTTTCTTTCTGTATATCCTATCAGTTTTATAGGCTGCTTTTAAATCTTTCTCCAAAATAAGGTGACTGGCATGTTATTCCTACCATTTTATGGACAAGAAATACAAGATCCTTGGGATGCCTGGGTGGCTCAGTCTGTTAAGCTGCTGCCTTCCACTTGGGTCATGATCTCAGGGTCCTGGGATTGAGTCCCGCCTCCAGCTCCTTGCTCAGCAGGGAGCCTGCTTCTCTCTCCGCCTCTGCCTGCCACTCTGCCTGCTTGTGCTCTCTCTCTCTCTGACAATAAATAAATAAAATCTTAAAAAAAAAGATAAGAAAGAAAGAAATATAAGATCCTGGAAATGAAAAGGATCAGAATTAGTTTATAAGGAAAATAAAATTCAGAAGTCCTATATTTAGAATACATGCAGAAAGCCATTAGACTACCCTTTCTCCGGTCACTTCCCTAAAAGAGTAGGCTACATTGCTTGTTTATAAAATAGGCTTTCAAACATAGGTTTTTGTGAATGGATTTATGTACAGATGAATAAATTCTGTGTAGCTTTAAAGGTCTAATAATTGGTTGATAGGGCTGACATTTTTAACTCGATGTAAGAAAATGAAACTTCTCAGAAATGGAATGTGGAAATTGGCTGTCTTTGTAAAGAATACAAAAGGTGGCTGCAAGGCTGAGAAGACCAGGGACGTTATAGATGGCAATTTCTGTACTAGGTCTGGTGATTAATCGTTAATAGAAATAGCTAATTAAGGGAAGGAGGTCAGGGTTAAAGAGAGGAAGAATTAGTTGCAAAAGTAGATTGAAAATCATAATCAAGAAGCAAAAAAGAAATATTTTTAAATGGATGTCAGCACTAAAAATTATTTATTAATTCCAGGTGATTACATTAGATGACTTCTGTGATCCAGTGGCTTGATGATTCTGCTTTATGGCATGACAGTTCTACTTCGTAGAGGGCCTAAGTATTGCTTTATAAGGCATCAGATAAATTTAAAGATATATGGAAATTACTTGGGCATACAAGTGAATGGATATGACTTCTATTTCTGGTCATAATAGAATAAGATGGATCAGGTTTACTCTTTCAGCTTAACCAGAAAACTGTGCTCGCTTCAGCAGCACATATACAGCTTAGCCAGAAAACTAATCAAAACATGAAACGAAAATTTTCAGACAGTGAATAACAGAGATCCCTGAGAGGAGGAAAATGAAAGGGATGAGCTGATGATTTCCCAACCTCACTAGGATGGTATGTTGAGGGTAGAGAGCTGGTAGAATCTAGCAGTGCCTGACAGTCTTGCTTAGTGGAGGAGACATGGTTCAGAGTTCAGGGAGGTGAAAGGGGCTAAGATTTGTGAGGTTAAAATACTGAAGGGGAGGTTGCTGCACAAAGAGAAAGCTTCAGAGATATGCAGAGCCCCCCCACCCCAAATCTTTGAGCACCAGTCTGTACATAGATTGGAAGAAACTACCAGAGGCTGGGGAAAGAACCACCAGGAAGAAGGAATCAGAACAAAGCTCAGAGCTAAGTGCTTAGAATAGTTCATATTCCAACCAGTTAAGAATGGAAAAATCATGTGGCAATGAATAAAGGCCTCAAAAGGACATTACCTCAGGAGTGGGGCCAAACTGGCCCTAGAATAAAGGCCACTTTGGACCAGTGGTAGCAAAGTTAAATACAAATCTTGAAAGCTTGAAACTGATTCAAGTGACTTAACTGTATCACAGAACAAAAGACCAACAATATTTAAAGGAATACAAACATATTCTAGTAACAACAAAACCCAAAAAACATGAAACCAGTGTCCAGCTTCCATTCAAATAATACCAGGCATGCAAGGTGGAAGGAAAATGCAACTTATTACCAGGGAAAAAACCAGAAATACTCAGAAATGACAAAAATGACAGAACTAGCATACATTGGCAGGATATTACAAACACATTCTATATGTTCAGGAATTTAGAGGAAAATTGACATTTTGATGAGAAAAATGGAAAATGTAAAAGAAGACCCAAATTGAACTTCTAAGGGGTGAAAAACACAGTTTTTGAAAGAAAAAATATACGAGGTAGGATTAACATTATATTGGACACTACAGAGGAAAACACTAGTGAACTAGAAGATATAGCAGTAGGAACAATCCAAATGAAACAGAAAAAAAGGCTGAAGAAAGATGAGTATATGTGAGCTGTGGGACAATATCAAGCATTCTGAGCTGTAATTAGAGTCTCAGAAGGAAGAGTTAAGTGTAAGTGGTATCAGAAAAAAAGTTTGAAGAAAATAATGGTAGATTTTCCAAATTTGGAAACTTAGACTGGCAGATCCAAGAAATTCAGCATACCCTAAGTAGAAGAAACTCTATACTAAAAAGTATAATAAGTTGCTGAAAATCAGTGATAAAAGCAACCAGAGAAAAACAGACACGTGATGTACTAGAGGAATACAAGACAGAAGTACATGTAGGCATGGAGACAGTGTAGCTACATTTTTAAGGTACTGAAAGGAAAGAAAAAAAAAAACCTTGTCAATTTATATTCTATATGTAACAAATACATCTTTTAAAAAATACTTTTTTTCAGACAAATGCTGAGAGAATGCACCACCAGCAGACCTGTATTATAAGAAATACTTAAAAAAAATTATATATATATATATATATATATATATATATATATATACACTAAAGGATATTCTTCAGGCAGAAGGAAACTATGAGGTGGAAATTTCAGTCTATATAAAGGAAAGAAAAGCAGTGGAAATGATCTGATTTTTTTTTTAAATATCTCTGTAGGACAATTGGCTAGTTAAAGCAGAAATGTATTATGGGATTTTTATATTACATTTTATGTTTTGTCATAACAGAAAAGTGGGGAAGAGGAAGTACATACTATTAAATTTTTACACAGTACATGAAGTGATATAATGTTATATGAAGATAGACTGTCATCAGGTAAAGACCTATATTATAAATCCTGGAGCAACCACTGAAAATAAAAATAAAAAGAGTTAATAAACATATAAAATGGAAAAAAAATAACCCAAAGGAAGGCAGGGAGAAAAGAAAAAAGGGAGAACAGATAGGACAAATAGAAAAAAAGAGCATGATGGTAGATTTAAACTCATCGATATCAGTAATCACATTAAAGGTAAACGATCTGGGACGCTTGGGTGACTCAGTTGGTTAAACAGCTGCCTTCAGCTCAGGTCATGATCCCAGCATCCTGGGATCGAGTCTCACATCAGGCTCCTTGCTTGGCAGGGAGCCTGCTTCTCCCTCTGCCTCTGTCTGCCACTCTGTCTGCCTGTGCTCGCTCTTGCTCCTCTCTCTCTGACAAATAAATAAAATCTTAAAAATAAATAAATAAATAAATGTAAAAGATCTAACCCAGCATGCCCAATAGAAATATAATGTGAACCACATAGGTAATTTTTTTTAAAGATTTTATTTATTTATTTGACAGAGATCACAAGCAGGCAGAGAGGCAGGGAGAGAGAGAGAGAGGGGAGGAAGCAGGCTCTCCGTTGAGCAGAGCCCACTGTGGGACCCTGGGATCATGACCTGAGCCGAAGGCAGAGGCTTTAACCCACTGAGCCATCCAGGCGCCCCCACATAGGTAATTTTAAATTTTCTAGTAGTCATATTGAGAAAACTAAAAAGAAACAGATAAAATTAATTTTTTTTAAGAAATTTATCTTTTTGAGAGAGAAGGCATGAGCCAGGAGTGGGGGAGTAGCAGAGGGAGAAGGAGAAGCAGATTCCCCACTGAGCAGGGAGCCTGACATGGGGCTCAATTCTAGGACCCCGGGATCATGACCTGAGCCAAAGGCAGACACTTAACTAACTGAGCCACCCAGGCACCCCAGTAAAATTAATTCTAATAATATATTTTACTGAACACCATATATGTAAAATTTGTCATTTTGGCATGTAATAAATAGTGAAATTTTATTAAAGAGGTATCTTTCCTTTAAAGTATAGTGCACATTTTCTACTTACAGCATATTTATGTTTATGGCACAGTTTGGGTTAGTCATTTTTCAAGTGCTCAGTAGTCACATTCAACTTGTGGCTACCATACTGGAAAGTATAGATTAAACATCCGGTTAAAAGGCAGAGCTTGTCATATTGGGTAAGAAAAGAGCTGTTTATAAGAAAACCATTTTATTTTATTTTATTTATTTGTTTATTAGAAATTTCCTGGGGTTTTTGGTTTTTTTGTTTTGTTTGTAATCTTTACACCCAACATGGAGCTCAAATTCATGACCCTGAGATCAAGAGTTGTATGTTCTTCCAACTGAGCCAGCTGGCTCCCCAAGAAACCCATTTTAAATGTGAAGACACAGATAGGTTAAAAGTAAATGGATAGAAAAAATACGCTATGCAAAAACTAATCAAGAGAAAGATGAAGTAACTATATTAATATCATACCAAGTATATTTCAGAGCAAAGAATATTACCAGTGACAAACATTTTGAAAGGGATAAATTCTTCAAGAGGACTTAACCTAGAGATGAACACACCTAGTAAGAGAAATTCAAAATATATGAAGCAAAACTTATGAAACTGAAAGGAGAAATAGACAAAGCTGTAATTATCATTGGAGATTTCAACACCTTTCTCAATAATCAGTGGGAGAAATAGAAAGTTGTTAAGGATGTAGAAAGCCAGATTAGGTAGATGGATCCCATGTACCCAAATGCTTGTGGGCAGGAAACACTTCCTCTTCTAGACAGCACTAAATGTGCTCTGTCCCATGTGGAGAAACAGGATGATATTGCACTTCAGTCTCTTCATTTTCCCTCCAGGACTCTGTACTTCCTGTCATCCCTTACTAGTAATTTACTTGGATGAATTGGGAAAATAACAAGCAGACATGTCTTTTTTTTTTTCTGGTTTTATTTTGTACACCCTTGTTAATTATTGTAGTTGCTTCCAAAATGCAAAAGCATTAAACTGTTGGAACACTGTATTTCTGACTTTTTCCTAGCTAGGGGGAACACCGTAAGGAAAAGACTAATACTATGTGGGGAATGAGGGAATGCAGGAGGAAATAAGGTGGATTTTATATAGCAGACTGACTACACTGATGACCAAGCTAACAAGGCAGACCAATTACCTATTTTGTAGGTCTCATCTCTGAAAAGAAAGAGGTGTCTTTCAGCTATTTTACATCACAGTAGCCTTGTATATAGAGAAAGTATTCTTACTTGATTGATAGTGGGAAAGTAAGAAGTGAGACTTAATAAGGGGTATACTGGGGTCATCTGATTTTTATTGTGGAATCAGCATCTGAAATCAGAGCACATAACTCTGTCTAGCATTCTTTCATAACAAAAGTGGAAATGGGGAATTGGTAGTTGTCATAGCTTTCTGGTTATTTCCAAGGAGCCGTTAAATTTAAGTATTGCCCAGTGAAGAGAGGAAACAGCTTACAGAATGTTAATCCCAACTAGACAAGCCTAACACAGGGAATAAGTTTGCCTTAGGAAGTAAAAACTGATTCCATGAGGGGATGGGGGAGACCCTAGGCAAAATGAGATAAATTAGTTAAGTGAATATGATGTGTCTATCATATGCAATGTACTCTTACATGTAGAATAAAATGATCAGAATGGAAATTTGAGTGTTTCTAACGTGACTCACTGGTAGATTCCACATCATTATAGTTACTTCTTAAAGTGTTTTTTTAATAGAAGTAGTCCTTTGGGTAAACCAGGGATTTATGCAGGGTCATGGAGAATTATAATTACAGTTGTCACAACTCCATAAAAATAGGTGTTGCCTGCCTGTCTTTTTCTAAAACTTTAGCAGTGATTCTAATAATTCATTACTTGAATTTCCATGGGAGAAGAATCCTGGGTATGTGTTCACAGTGAGAAATGCAATACACAGAGCTTACCTGAAGTCTACAGTTTATATTAATTAGGTTAACAAACTATAGAAATGATCCCTGTAAGTATAGTCTAGATCTTAGGAGTGAATGATCTTCTGACTCATACTATTTAAATGCTGCTGCTTGGCTGGTCTTTTGGGCTTTGTGGTCAAAAGGGGTAGATTTAATTTAAAAATCAGAACAGGAAGGTCAAGGTGAGAACATAGAGAAGTAAAATAGGAAAAATGGCTTTTTCCCCACCAAAGCTTGTCTTGGTTTCTACGTAGGAGCACTGTTATACCCACAACTTTCAGGACATTTTTTCCCTAGAGCCAGTTAGAAAGGTTCAGGGGTGCCTGGGTGGCTCAGTTGGTTAAGCGTGTGATTCTTGGTTACAGCTCAGTTCTGTGATCTCAGGGCTCTGAGATAGAGTAGCAGCATCAGACTGCACGCTCAGCAAGGAGTCTGTTGAAGATTATCTCTCTCTGCCCTTCCCCCCATTTGTGTGCATGGTCTTCTCTTTCTCTCTCTCTCTCTCAAATAAAAATAAATCTTTAAAAAAAAAAAAAGGTTCAGAGTGTAAAATAGGGAAGGGTTAAAAGTTAAAATTTTACTGTTAGTGGGGTATTTTACTTCCAAAAGGATGAGAAAACAATAGTTTGGCTGGTTTACTGGGTGAGAAAGAAGGTATAGATAGCAGTGGTCATTTATGCCATTGTGGTAACATACAGGAAAAGGATTGAGTCCTTAGCTTAAAAACATTGTAGGCTTTTCCTTTAAAGAGAAAGTTTTCCAGCTTCAGCCTGGCAGCTCTTCAGATAAAATCACAAAAGAACAAGACACTATAAACAACAGTCCCACCCCGCCCCCCCCAAAAAGCCCTGCATAGACAAGCAGGCGCTCATAGCCAAGGCTGTGAAGGCAGCGGAAAGGGCAGCTCCTGAGGCACTGGAGCTGCAGCAAGCAGACAGACAAGTGTGGGCCCCAGAAAGAGGGACAGGTGGACCAACACTGGCAATTGTCCCCAGATGCTGGTGAATTGGCAAGACAAACAGTAGCACAGTGCTGATTGACTACTTTTAGCCCCCTATTTGAAGGGGTATTCAAGATTTTTTGGAGCTAACAGAGTCTTGTGTGCAGAAGGGCTCTCCCCTTGGGAGGAGAGGGACCCTTGTCTTCACAAAATATAAGCAAATTCCTATCCCTGCTTCTCTTTCATCTTAAGCACTGTGATCCCTTCTCTCATTTCTTTTTCCTTCATCTTCAGCCGTCCTCTGTGAGATGACATGTAGGATTCTTTTTGTTCTCTAACTCCTAGCTTGTTTTTTTGGTAGAACTGTGTCTTGGCTGCACTATGGCAATTTTCCTCATTTGGACAGAGTAATAGCTGCAAAACTGAGGAAACTGGGGTTTCAGTTCTGCCTCAGATTTCAAATTATACATCCTCAGCTAATGGGGAGGACACTGGGGCCACCAAGCTCCCTCCTACTGGGATATAGGGGAAATGAAAAAGAGCCCAGACAATTCCTTAGAGCTAATTAATAAGCTGACTTTGGAGGAGGCCATTTCCCTGGCAGTGGAGAAACCGTGGTTGGAGGCAGAACTTAAGCAATGGAAGAGGAGTTCTCAAAGGAAATGGATAATGTGTATCCTGAATCATTAGGTCTCTGTTCATCTTAAGCTGGGTTGGTCTTTAGCTTTATAGTCCACACTCTCAAAATAAAAACACAAAAATAAGAAACCAAACAACCCAGGCTATGTAAGTCTAACTTCTTGGCTTCTGGAACTCTTTCCTCCTAAAGCATAGGAAAATCATGGGTAGCATGATACTCATTTATGTCATCCTTTTATACTTCAGGGTAATGACCTCAAAATGATGCCCCTCTGAAGGGCACCTAAAGGAGATTCATCTCCATGGCTTTCATGTGCTTGGCTGTCTTTATTTCTCTGCCTGCTCTCTACTTTCTGCTTGAGTCTGTATTGCCTTTCTAGTACATGACTTTTGTCTGCCCATGGAAGGTTTGGCGTACAGTGACTGATAGGTCATCTGCCTATTCACTTAACCCCTTGGATTAAAGGTCTTAGCCTCATAACATGGCTAATATTGTGGGATGAGCAGAAGACCGGAAGAATCGATCCTTTCTTGCTGGTTTTCTCTCTCTAGAAGATGTAGTTTTATAGCCTAGAAATCTCTACTTATTGGGCAGGTCTTCCTGCATTCCTGGCTGCCTTTCACAAGTCTGAAATCGACCTTTGGCACCATTATCCTTGGGGTCAGAGTTAGATTAAAAAGCTCAGTTTGAGAAATCTGCAACCTTAATTATGTTTTGATTCATTATTATTATTTAAAATAACTGAGCTCCAGGTATCTGCCGAGCATCACACTAGGCAGAGGATCAGCCACAGCTTAAGTCCTCTGGACCTGCTGGGCCTGTTGCTTGGTCTTCAGAGATGCAAGCAGAACAGTGTCTTTCTTCAGTCCCAGTCCCCTCCACCCCCACCCTCAGAGCTTTGCTTCATGGCGAGTGTGGTTTCCCTGCAGCTGCTGAGGCATCCTCGTCTATAGGCCCTTTCTCTAGTCTAGACCATGTTTCGGTGTGTTCCTGGCAGTGTTCCCTGCTGCCTACCCAGTATGTAGTTGCCTACTGTTGGGCAGTAGCTCACTGCTCTGGCATCCTCGTGTGTAAATATTTGTCAAAGGACAGGGGCGTTTTCCCATTCCCCAAAAAGCATTCTGAAAAATGTGCCTGTTTTCTTAGTCATATTTCCAAGATGTGCATCAGTTAGCCCATTCATTCCTTGCAGTTGACAGACACTGGCCTGGCCTCAGCTGGCCACATAAAGTAAGTATGCAGTAACTTCCGGCACAGTAACTTTCAGGCTTTAGTACCAAGGAGTGGGACCTAAAGGGACCATAGTCAACAGTCACTAATAGAGAATACATTGTTTTGTTAACAGAAAGAATCCTGTATCTTCCATATCAAGCATTTAAATTTCTTGAACTCATGCTTGATATTGGAGGCCTATATGGAATCAACAAAAATGAGAAAGCTAACCATACAGATTCTGGAGGAAAACTTGACTCTTCTTGTTTGTGTCTGGACTTTTAGGTCTCATGTAATGTAGGCTTTTATATGATATCCATGTCTACCTTTGCAAAGGTGACAATGCCGAGCAAATAGGCAGTTGAGAAGTGTTTTTTCTAGTACATTTGATGGTTTATTCTGTCACTCAGTTCTGCTTGAGACGAGAGCCAGTCATCTCTGAAAGCCGACGTACTAGGCTGAAAAGGCAGTCTTCAGTTGTGGAACAGTTTTCGGTCTGTGCAAATCCAGGTGACCCACATCTAAGGACTCAACTGTTGGTCTTCACTTATATTACACTAGGCTGTGAGCTCAGAATTCATTTAAGTTGCTCATCCAGTCCCAGTAGACTAAAATACCTCTAATGTGTCTTATCAAACTACTTGGTTCCTTCCTTTCCTTTTCTCTGAGTCTCACCTTGTAGCACCCCTTCCTCTTCCTCCTCCTCACTTTTGGACCTAATCCTCAGTCTTCTACAGATCAGACTAGCATGTGCCCATATGGATCCTCAACCCCATAAGATATCTGTAGATCTATAGCTCAGCCCTCCGGAATTTGATGTAGGGGCATGAGGCTTTGGGGCGTTGAAGTCTTAATTGATAAGGAAACAGCAACTACTTTTCCTTCATACAACACAACTCTTTTGAAAGGACTGAGTATCTATTTTAATATATTCAATTTCTTCCCACAGATAATCAATTTCTACATGAATATGTTGATGGAGCGAAGTAAAGAAAAGGGATTGCCAAGTGTGCATGCATTTAATACCTTTTTTTTCACTAAGTTAAAAACGGCTGGTTATCAGGCAGTGAAACGTTGGACAAAGAAAGTGGATGTATTTTCTGTTGATATTCTTTTGGTGCCCATTCACCTAGGAGTGCACTGGTGTCTTGCTGTGAGTACCTCTCTTACTTTTAATCAAATTTAAAAGAAATCTACAGAATTATAGAACATACAGAGTAGTGAGTATTCTACATTTTTTGTTGCCTAAAAATTGGATAGATTAGTGAACTTCCTGTCAAGAGTGGGAGATACTTAGATTTTGAAGAAAGTTGTGGAGTTTCCTTTTCTGGAAATATTTAAAAGGGAGTTGTAAGGCTAAACATTCTCAAGACAAGGCAGGGGGTGAAAAAGTGACTTTTTAATGATACTGCCAACTCAGATTCTGTGACGTACTTTCTGCCCCAATTATGACTTGCCTTGCATACTTGATAGTTTAATATCTTTTATGACTCTGAGAACATGGATACATTCATTTAATATATTAATAAAAATACAAAAGTTACCTTACAATCTATTTTTGAATTACATTTGAAAAATTAAAGCTAAAGAGAAATTCTCCACATAAAGAAACAAACGACTGACTATTTTACCATCTTTCTGAAACCGTCTGGAAATGATCTCATTCATCTTACAGTCTCTGAAGAGTATGTCTGTCTTCACTGTTGCCCACATGGCAGATGGAGAACCTAAGTACTAGAAAAAGATTTCAGGGCCATTAATGAGGCCACAACAGTACTACGTAAATAGTCCCCTATTCTTCCCTCTGCAATATAAGCATGGTATAATGCAAAATATCAGTCAAACTTGTCATGATTTCACAGGAAATCTGGCAAAAGGTTCCAAGTTCTGGGGAAGTGAAAGCTGAGAGACTATTTTTCTTATTTTATGAACACACAGAATTTTTTTTATCCCCAGGTTGTGGACTTTCGGAAGAAGAACATTACTTATTATGACTCTATGGGTGGAATAAACAATGAAGCCTGCAGGATCCTCCTGTAAGTAGGGAGTTGAGAATAAGAGAGTTTGGTGTTGGACATATGTTGAGTTTTTCCTACTGTTGAAGTCAGTTCTTTGATATCTTTAGTGGAGCTATTATGATTAATAAAGGAAGTCGTCACATTGAGTAAGAATGGATATTTTATGTCTGAGTAAGTAAAGTTTAATAATAATATAATAATACCAGAAAGATGCCCTCATGGGGACAACTGTTGGCCTAGTGCACTAAAATAATGAAGAGTCAACATTGAAACTACTTAGAAGTCATCTAATCCAACCTGCTAATTTTTCAGATGAAGATACCAAGACCCACAGAGGTGACTTTGATATGCTTAGGTCCTAGTAGTTAGTGGCTCAGCTGGGAACCAGAATGCAGATAGATCTCTTTATACCCTATCTGTTTGTTTTTCAAAATGTCTATTCCTCATTGTACCACTGTGCCACTCTGGTGGCCAGTAGGAGATAGGTTCCAGAATGGTGAACAGTTTGCACTTAAGAAGAGTGCTCTGTATGAGGTATGCACTCATCAAATTATGATTTGGATTGAATTTTCACACAGGAGAGTCAAGAGTATAAATAGTGAATAACTGCCTTAATATTGCTAAAGAAACCTTCTCCCATGAGGTCGAATTCTAAAGGACCATATAAACCAAGGAAAAGAATCAAAACTCATTCCTCAGGAGGAACAATCGGTAGAAGGAACCTGGGTGTAAGAGGCAGAGGTCCTGTTTCCCTTGGGTTGACAGAGTGGGTATGAATTTTGGGAGCTGCAGGGGAAGCTTAGCCATCCAAAGATTCCCTGCCCAGCATTATATACTGTTTTCCTCAGAAGTGCAGTTGAAAACCCTTCCTAAGGATTGTGAACCTCATTCTTAGTGTGGCAGCTATCACTAGTGCCTCACAGCTCATCTTCTCTCCCAATACGTTTAGGCAATACCTGAAGCAAGAAAGCATTGACAAGAAAAGGAAAGAGTTTGACACCAATGGCTGGCAGCTCTTCAGCAAGAAAAGCCAGGTACATTTCTATCTCATCAGGTGGAAATCCTGAGATTAGGGTACTTGGGAAGGATAGGATTTTATTGCTTGATTCTCAGGGACCTTCTCTCTTAGTGTCTAGCTGGACTTCAGCTTTGTTGTTTGGTTCCTCAGGGAAGATAGAGTAAGCTGTCTGTGGGAAAACTGGTCATGTGTTTCTTATGTAGAACTAGGTTTTTTGAATGCCCAGCTGTTTTACTGAGCTTTTCACTGCTGTGGGAAATGGTTGCTGATTGGCCCTTATGGGAGGGACTTTTCTTTACATCCTTAGGTGTCATGAAAGCTTAAGATAGTCTCCTGCCCTGTGTCTCCTGTGGTTGATACGAAGATGAATATTAATATGAAGATCTGACTGAGATGCTGTATTCTTTTTTTTCTCTAAGCTTGTGTCGTTTTGGGTGAGGGACTTAGGGTCACCTCTTCAGAATTCAGGGAAACCTGTAACATTTATATCCTTTGGTTCTTATTTATAATCTAATATGAAGGAAAGAAGCTTGGAAAGATGTCAGCTTTTTGTTGTTTTTGATCTTTCAGGAAATTCCACAGCAGATGAATGGAAGCGACTGTGGCATGTTTGCTTGCAAATATGCTGACTGCATTACCAAAGACAGACCAATCAACTTCACACAGGTGAGCTGAGCCTTTGGCAAGGAGCCCTGTCTCTAGCTGCCCGATAGATGTTTTTCCCCTCCATCTGCTCTGCCTAGCGGACTCTGCCTATGGTTCATCACACTGGTGGTTACCGCACGGACCACATCACAAGAGAAAGAAGGATAGTGGTAGACTACATGCTGCATTCCCTTATATCACATGCTGTAGTCAAGGAATGCTGGTCATTAGCAGAGCCTTCTTTGCCCCTTTCCCTCACCTACCTCAAATCCTGTAAGAAATAGAGAACTGGGACCAGAGCAAGTTTTCTTCATTTACTCTTCATCTGGTTGGCAGTCAGGTTCTGGAACAGGCCATATCTTGTGTACTCCTAGCACAATTTGCCCTGCGGCCCCCGCCCCTGCCCCTCACTTGATGCAGCTGATCAGTCTTCTCTTAGTTCGTGATTGTTTATTTCTGTCCATGCTGTCCTTCAGAGACCAAAGTGGATTGAAACTGGAGATTATGGTTTGTGTCCTCCACTTTAAATTAATGGGTTTACCAGACTTTTCCACCATAGCCCTTGTGTGGAACTAGCGCTTGCAGTTCCGTAACTCTTCCCCTAAAAAGTAATTTTTTTATTTTCAAGCCTTAGATCTCCTATCATCTGAAAAGGTCAACATATAGGACTTGATAGACACCCTCCTCAAAATTCTTGGAGACATTTGGGTGTAGTGTGGGCACTCCTGGTGATGCCCAATAAAATTTGTAAGGCCACAATAAGAGAAAATAGCAGTAGAGATAACAATAGAAAACAATGGGAAAAAATTACATGTAATCAAGAATTGAGCAATTTGAAAGACCAGAAATGCAACTGAAGCTATTTTAATTGAAACCCTGAGAAGGAAAGGAGTATTGGGTCTGGATAAAAGCAACAAAAAAATTAAGGGTATCTCTGTGTCCCTACAGCAACACATGCCATACTTCCGGAAGCGGATGGTCTGGGAGATTCTCCACCGAAAGCTTTTGTGAAGACTGTCTCAGTTAGCCGACATTGACCTTGTGGGGGACCAGCTCTTTGTTGTCTACAGCCAGAGACCTTGGAAACAGCTGCTCCCACCCCTGTGTTCTTGTAAAGCCCTTGATCCCGGACCAGGCCCTGGCGAGATGCATTCACAAGCACATCTGCCTTTCCTTTTGTATCTCAGATACTATTTTTGCAAAGAAACTTTGGTGCTGTGAAAGGGGTGAGGGACATCCCTAAGCTGAAGAGAGAGACTGCTTTTCACTTCTTCACTTCTGCCATCTTGTTTTCAAAGGGCTCCAGCCTCACTCAGTCCCTAATTCGGGGGCTGAGAGAAGCTTGGACAGATTCTTGGTTTCATATAAACTCTTGTTGTTAGGCCTTACTAAGAGGTAGGAAAGGGCTTGGGCAAAAAGGTAGGGATGAAAACCACCAGCATATACGCGCACACATACATACACGCAGGATTTTCAAGATGTATTGTCAGGAAAGTGACTGTAATCTGAACTTTGGGTCCCATGCAAAAGTCCCTCCTCCAGGACTTCCCTATTTATATGCCTCCTGTGAGATCCGTCTGCTTCTATACAAGGCTGTTTTATCATCTGTAGCTTCCTCCCATTGTGAGGCACAACACATGAGCCCTGGGGGGACCCCAAAGTCCCAGGCAGTCCTTTTCCTTAAAGCAGGGGTTTGCATGTGCTCAGAACACATGATACAGAGAAGACCCACCCAGGGAGCAGTTCAGTGGGGCAACCAAGGCACCACTTCTACTGCCACCTACTTCTGACCAAGAAGAAGGACCTCAGTCTTTAGCATAAAATTCCAGCATTGAATGAATGCAGGTCTAGTGTGGTCTGTGGCTAGTTAGTTTAAATATGTTTCTAACCACAGAGAATTTAATATATATATATATATATACATATATATATATATATATACACACACACACATATATATATATATATTTCACAGGGATATGTGTTTTTTTTAAAAGGCTGAATGTGTTCACCACTTTAGCCTCTAGGTTTATTTCCATTTTCCAAATTTAGCTCTAGCACGCACAGATCCCAGCCCCTATGTGTAGGGTGTTTGTGGACTTCCTAACAATATTTTGAGGCCTGGATGAACTTTGGCTTAGGGGTAGAGGTTACCAAGGGAGGCAAGATTTTCAACTGGAAAACGGGTGGAATTTGGACTGTCAACTTGAGACTAAAAAACTGCTATTCCTTTTATTGTTTCTAGCATCTCCCCCACCCTCTGAGCGTTCCTCAGGCTAGATAGTGAAACGATCCAATGCCAGTGTCATTTTGTACTTAAGTTCCAAAATAGGAACGTTTTATACTTTTTTCTGTATTGTAATAGGTAGTTTTGTATGAAATATTTTCTCTTCTTCCCTTGTACCCCATCCTTTCCAACATTGTGCTTTCTCTCTGGGCTTATTTGAAAATTTTACTCTGTTTTATACCAAGCTTGTTTAGTACATTTTTCTATGTTTTACCACAGGTTACAATTTGAAAAGAAAACTATTTTTTTTAAATATTCCATTGTTAACTGAATGTTACTGTTTCCACTCCAACAACCAGATGTCCTACCTTTTTCATAACTGCCTGACTTTTTGGGGAAGACCACCGTTCATTTGTTCTTTTTTCTTTTCTTTTTTCTTTTCTTTTTTCCTTCCTTTCTCTCTTTCTTTCTTTCATGCTTTTCTATAGGAAATAAATAGCTTTCTATTTATGAGTTGCTGAGCCCTTTAACATTCTCTTTTAGAAAGCTGCAATGTGCAGGCTTATTGTAGGATTCCTGCACATGGATTCTTGGTACTTAATCTATTTCAGTGACAACTTGAAAGGTGGCAGTATGGCATAGATTTGGACTATGAATCAAAAGACCTGAGTTTTTCAGGTGCTTTTGTTATTATCTGGGGCGGACTCAGAACAAGATAGTTGTCTGTATTTATTGTTTGTCCGTTTAGGTAACAACATCTGTCTTACCTTCCTCATAGATCTTTTGTACAGACCAAAGCAGCAAATATTTATTGCCATGTATAACAGAAAATGAAACATGCAACAAAAGCACTTTGAAAAATATATAAGGAATTGTTGAGCCTGTCTGAACATGGACCCCTTTCTGACCAGTGCATTTTCATACAAGGCAAAGTTAGTGAGACCACCCTACATGGGTGGACCAAGCTGAGACATAGGTTGTAGCCCAGGGTGGCTCATTGGGAACCAAATATAGACTTCTATAGTGGGCCATTTTTCCAGAGAACTAGCCAACAGATTCAGGACTAGCATCTGGAAACTTAATTTCTCCTTCATTTAAGGGTGGGCTTAGATGATCAGGGAGGCAAGAAGAGGTTTCTGCATTCCATGGCCAAGGGCATGCTACCAATATCTTAGCTAAACTGCTTTAAACTAAAGCCTCTTGCCTTTTCTCCAGTTTTTCCTTCTTCCATGTGTTCACTGCTCATAATCACCTACCTCCCGTTAAAAAGTAACACTTGAGGGATGATGAATTCAATCTAGATACAGAGCCTTCAACAGAAACCACAGTCCTACCAAGCACTCCTGGACCTTAAAAAGAGAAAATCAGAACATTTGAAAATACACGGTCCACAGCATGTAGGTTAATTCTGACCCATTTGTTGCCAGAGACCCACTGTTGCTCCTGGGAGTCCCATTTGGGGTTGGATATAAGAGTACTTTTCTCTCTCCCTCTCCCTCATGGAGACATTGTGGAAATGCACTCCTCCCTCCATGTGGTGCTTCATACTTCTCTGTGGTATCAGCTCTTCTCTTCTTTAGCTCGTGTAATTGTGAACCAGCATCTTCTACCCACTACCCCTAGCAGTGTAAGCCCCACGTTTAGTTTCTGGGGCAGAAACACATGACCTGAGAAAGTACTGCCAGAAACACATGACCTGAGAAAGTACTGCCAGCAACCCTATCCCATAATCTGTCCATCACCATCTGGTTTTACCTGGCTTATAAAAGGCCTAAAGAGAGGGAGAGGATTCACTTATGAACCCCAGTGTTTTTAATATTTCAGCCTCTGGTCCTTCGATGCCATCCCTCTAGCTCTCAAATACGTCTTTCCAGAGTAAGAGAGATAGACTACTAGACACTTGGACTTTACCTTCTCTCTTGCTCCACCTGGATGAGCCAGGGTGAGGTGGAATATAGACCTTCATAGCCTGTAGTTGACTCTGACAGGCCACATGCTGAGCTTCTGGAAAAGTTACCATATTTCGCTGCCCAAAAGGAACCTACCCATAGCTTCAAAATCATCCTAAAATGTAAGGTTCAGCCCAGCATCTTTCCTTAGAGATGGAAACCTTATTTCACCTGTGCTGAACCGTGACCTCTAGTAAGAGTTCATGACCATCATTCCCAGCTTTGGAGGTAAGGAGTGACATAAGGGTATGTGGGGGTCATGCTGGTCATCCACTAAGATACGGGAGAACTTACACATGAATCCCCTGTAGGATACAAAAGAGAAACTCGAAGCCAGAGGATAAACCTTGAAATAATATTAGTACATGCTGCCTCTCTGGGCTCTCAGGGATAGGGCAAGAATAATTCTCATTGTAAGTCGTTGGGCCAGATATCTAGGGTCTTGTCAGAGTCTAAGATTCTGAAATGTGGAGGGCTGTGATCCTGCTTGGAATAGAATTCAGTCAAGGTAGGGATTCAAAGTTCAAATTTAAGGCCAGTGTTAATACGGCTTAGTCTTAGAGTTAAGGCCCAGGTCCGAGTCTTACCCTAATGGGACACATCATAGCTATTGACTTTGGCATTCTCCCCTGAGAAGTAGCCATCAACTGCCTGACTTCTGGAGATTGCCCTTCCACTCTGCAGAGCATCAGTGTCCGGAAGGGAAAGTGTGAAAAAGAGATGTACAACAAGCCCAGAGTCCAGTCAGTGGGACACACCTCATTCAGTTTACTCCTGCGTTTCTTTCACAAATACCTCCAGAGCACACACACCCAAATCCCATCTCCATGAAGCCTTCCCTAATCACACTATCTTAAAATCTCTTATCTGGACAGCTCTAGCCCTTATTTTTGTTTTTTTGGGGTTTTTTTTAGATTCTATTTATTTATTTGACACAGAGGGAGAGAGCACATGCAGGGGGAGTGGCAGCAGAGGGAAAGAGAGAAGCAGGCTTCCCTAGGAACAGGGAACCCAATGCAATGCGGGTCTTGATCCCAGGACCCTGGGATCCTGACCAGAGCTGAAGGCAGATGCTTAAACCACCGAGGCACCCCAGCTGTAGCCCTTATAATCAGAAAATCTTATAACTCTGTATTTGTAATCCAACTTTTACATCAGGAATAGACTGAGACCTGTCGCAACAGAGGGCAGGTGAATGATCTGGTGCTTTTTCTTCAAGCCAGGAGTGCAAGCTGCTTCTCTGGCTGGCCAGTGAGGAGTAGGGTAACTGCATTAAACACTGATTGAGGAGACAGTATTTCGAGGGTTGGGGAAGGAGGACTGCTTATGGCAACCTGCCGTAGGGCTGCACCTCCTTCGTGGTCCCAAACCTGATGCCCCACTCTACCCTTAAATATCTTCCTTGGCAGTTCAGCATGCCCTTCGGGGCCTGGGTCTTTGTCCCAAGGAGCTAATCATAGCATTTTTTTTTTTTCTAACCACACATCTTTCTAATCTTCTCTGTCTTTTCTATTTCCAGTGCTGTTGTACATCTCCCATAGACTGAGTCCCGTTCTGCCTTGTGCTTTAAATGGACCATTTTACCTGCTGCCTGTGTCTTGTCTGTTAGCCAGAGCTAAGTTCCTGGAGGGCATTTGCCTCTTCTGATATTCTGGGGAACCCCTTACACTGGGTGTTTAATAAGCAAGTGTTTAAGCACTGGACTTGGGGGTCCTGGAGGGTGGAATGAAAAGATGGTTTGATCAAGGAAATAAAAGCCACCTGTCCTTATGGACCTTAGAGTTTAACTAATCTGGAGGCTAGGCAGACACCAAGCAACAGATCTTATCAAGAAGGCCAAGTCATAGGCACACACTCCAGTTGGAAGCTGGGTGTGGATAATGGAGGGATAGAGGTAGAGATAAGTCAGGGATGATGTTACGTTTATCTACCTGTGTGTAACTCTCTCCCTAGTTCTTAAAAGTTGATTTATTTAAAATAAATTCTGTGGATTTTGCTTTCTTGCTTTGACTGGAAACTCCCTGGTAAAAAAGGACTTGGTGGTATTTGTCTCTCTAAGACTGTCTCTCTGTCTCTTTGACTGTTTATTCTGTCTCTGTGTCTTATGTCTCCTGATCCAAGTGGGACCAGTGATTGGATCCTCAGTGTGGTCTGGATTCCTGAGTCCACCCCTTAACCGAGAGTCTGAATACTGTGCATTCATTCATTTCATTCCACATACCTGGAATTGAAGCCTGGAACGCAAATAACATGCAAATCCATGGCTCCCTGGCACTTTTCAAAACCAGACCTGTCTGTGGAGCTGGCCAGAGGGCCCTCCTAAGCCAAACACACCAGTCAGGGCTTCCAGCCCACTCTGCTAACAGCATTCCTTGTCTCCTTGCCCCTCTCCTGCACCCCTTCCTCCTCACAGTCTAACCTCTCTACCTGTAAAGCTTACACTCCAGAGAATAAAACATAAGAAAGCACCAGCTTTTGAAAAATCTTCAGTATGTTGGTGAAGTGGTTTTGTCTGTATGAGTTAGAAGAGTCCCTTGTTGTCCCCGGGACATTCTTGAGTTCTAATATTTTTCTAGACATGGTTAAGATTTTTCGGCCGTTTGAAAATGGTTGGAGCGAGGAAGGAAGCCTTCAAGCCATTCTTATTTTCTGATTCCTGAATGTGGCTAAAGGTAACTGACAATTGCCTGGATCTGCATGTCCATCATTGAACAGGGAGAAGACTCCTTCCAAGTGGGACCTGGACTGGATTGTGAGTTAGAGTCAGCCTCTGTCTCCAACTGCTCCTGGGGGGCCTGGTGTGATCCTGCACTGCAGAAAGTTACAAAGGACCCAAGGGTAGGGGGGAAGGTGGGGAGACTTGATCTATTCCTCAAGGAATTCATGTTCCAGACACTATTCTGAACTCCAGGGAAACAGTTGTTTTTTTGTTTTGTTTTGTTTTTAATTTATTTGTTTGACAGAGATCACAAGTAGGCAGAGAGGCAGGCAGAGAGAGAGAGGAAGGGAAGCAGGCTCCCTGCTGAGCAGAGAGCCCGATGAGGGACTCGATCCAAGGACCCTGAGATCATGACCTGAGCCAAAGACAGCGGCTTAACCCACTGAGCCATCCAGGCACCCCAGGGAAACAGTTTTGCTTCCTTGTGTACCTGTGCTCCATTCTCCATCAGCCCACCACCAGCCAGTGATCTCCACCTATGATGGCCTACGGGGCCCTGCACCTCCAATAGGGTGCCTTCCCACTCAGCTGGGGCTCACCAGTCTCGGCCACACAGGTGTCCTTGCTGTTTATCTAACAAACCAAACTTGCTTCCATCTCAACGGGGGTTCTACCTCCTGTTTCGTGTGTCTGGAGGGCTTTTCCCTGGATCTCCTCCTGACCACTCCCTCACCACCTCTAGGCTCTTGGGGCATTGTCACCCCTACACCTCAATTGTCACACTCCCTAGCTCCATTACCTTCATTTCTTTGTGGCATTTCATATCTGACTGTATTATTTATGATGTGGGAAATAAGAAACAATCCTTGCCTTACTACTTAAAGCTCATCATTGACAAGTCCTTGAAACAGGCAGAGTGACCTTCCTCTGGGAGCTCAGTTGCCTTGATGTTGACACTTTGCTAAGGGCAAAAAGAAATCAGCCTGACTTCTCAGGATCCTGTGATCCTTTTTATATTTTTAACATATAAAAATTCCTTTGGAAACTTCCTTTATTTCTACCCCCCCCCCAAGATATGTGTTAGCAGTCATTCTCCAAGCATATGGCCCATTGATATACATCTGAAAGGTCTCATGACTAAGTTTTTGCTAAATAGTAATAAATGACATTGTCTTTACAGTAACTGGCCCCCTCAGGATCCTGGAAACCTTATTTCCAAAATACTTTGGAGGCTTGTGCTGTCCTAGCCCCCTCCCGACTTGAAAGTCTATATATCAGGCACCTGTCACAACCCCCCAGTGCAGCTCCTTATGCCCACGGGTCCTGTCCCTCTGCTAATAAAACCACCTTTTTGCATCGAAGACATCTGAAGCTTTCTTGGCCATCACCTCTGAACCCCAACATCTCTGTATCAATTGACTTGTGTTTTGTCTGTCTCTCACTAAAATTCTGTTCATTGTGTGTCCCAGGTGCCTGTGCTTCCCTTTTTGCCAGCTTCCCCTGCTGATTCAGGTCCTCACCTTGTGTCTGTTTCAGACTATGTTTCACCCGGGGTCCCCAGCTTCAGATGTATCATCCACTTAGCAGCTAGAGCTATCTTCTTCTCCTGACATTAACAACAAGAAGAAGCATTTATAGAGGCCTTGGTCCCAGCCTTTTGTGCCAAACATTTATAAACATTACCTCATTTAGTCCTCACTAAGTGTGTGATGTAGTTACGATTCCTTATCCCCATTTCTCAAATGAGGAAATGAGTTTAGGGATCGAATAAGCCTAAGTCTCAGACTGTCAGTGATAGGAACAGGGACTCCAAGCCAAGAACATAGGTCTCCAAAGCCCGTAAAAGCCTCATGAGCTACTGCTTCCACACAACCAGCATGGTTTCATCTCAAAACAGGGAGATCATGTGACCCACATATCATGGGGGTTTATCAGTATGAAACCAAAGAAGAGAACCTTCATGAGGTCTGCAAAGGCTAACCCTCCCTCTTTTGCTTCATGAGCAGGATTGAGATCCTCGTCTCGTCCCCTTAGATTGGAGGGTCAAGGGGAATGGTGGGGACCCTCTGCCTTGGGATTCATTTCCTCTTGGCTTCTCCAGAAAGGGGTACCAAGGAATCCCCTTCACCCCTCCCACAACAACCCTTTCTCCAACTGTCTTTTGCCTCCCATTCTTGTCACCCAACTCTGGGCTGTCCACATTGGCAAAACTTCCTTTGAGGCCTCTAGTTCTAACCTGGAAAGGGGGAGGGCTAAGGATGGGAGGGTGGTGAGAAGGGAGATGCTGATACCAAGCAGATAGAGCTCATCACTACAGGAGCTCAGGAATCAAGGGTGTGTATGTAGGGACATTTGGAGACTTTGCCCTGCTCCACGGTGTTCCATTTTTTTCTTTTCACTTCTTTCTGTGTCTCCTGCTCTGTCCCCTCAGTATGGAGTTTCCTCTGCCATTCCGACTGGTTTGAGAATCTCAGGAATGCACAGCCCTGTGCCCTCCTGCTCCCCCACCCCCACCACCTTACACAGAGCCCCTGTAGAGGTGGAACTTAGTTCAAGCTAGAGGCCAAGGGGGGAGGGTCCTGCTCTTTTACTGGGAAAGAAAGACAACACACAATCTCAACCCTTCCTCCCACCCTCTCTCCTATTTCTTTGCCCAAAATCAGTCTGCCACTTTGAGCTTCCTCTTAAACAGACTGGCCTTTCCCACCCTCACCCCTCACTGGGGGCCTCTCTTGATGGTAATTACTCCTAATTGTTTTCTCTTGGCTCACAAGGCCTTTCCTTGCCTGCCCAGAGCCAACAGTTTTGTGTCTGTTCAGAAAATGGGCTCAACTCAGACTAGAGGCAAGCCTCTTTGGGCCTCAAAACACAGCCTTTCTAGATCTAATTCAGAGGGCAGCTTTGACCATGGATACGCCGTAAGGAAAGACTGCTGCTTGTCCTGTCTCAAGGCAAATTGCTGCAAGAAATAGTGATCAAACTTCAGGAGCATGTTCCAGGAGCAAGGGCCCTGGAGAAGCTCTAAGCATTTCCTTCCATGAAGACTTCAGCAGCAGAGACGATCTGTTGGGCCTGGCCTGGGGGATGGGACTCCTGAATGGGGTCTCTGAGCCCTGCAGCTATGGCCTTCCTGGGGTGGAGTTTCCCTTCTTATCATCCAAGCCCTTTCTCCACCAGAGGACCCACCCACACCCCCAACCCCCAGGAGCCACAGCCCCGTACACCATCCTATGGCAGTGGGGTGAGGAGGCCTTTTGCCTAAGCTTGAGATGAGACTATCACACACATACACACATGCACAAACTCACGGAGCATGGAGGATTTGTGTTGCTCCCTTCTGGTGCCGCCGGCTTCTGGATCAGCACCAAGGTAAATGGTGGTTGGAGGGAGGATGAGGATGGGGGAGGGGGACTGGATGGTGGGGGTGGACATACACACACGGCCCCTTGTTCCCTCAATAGGGCTGCTGACCCTGATTCAGTCTACCCCCAGAAGAAGGTGTTTAATGGTCCAGGGCTCTTGAGAATCCTATATGCCCCTTGGAAAAGGATTTGGGGATGTTAGTCAGAACAGGGTGTAGAAATGTTTAATTAATTCAAAGATACTAAGTGCCTACTATATGCCAGGTCCCTGTGTTAGGTGCTGGAAATGTCCTCAGTCTCCCAGTCCAAGCACATAACACTTTGCTCTAGGCCCAGCCTGAAACATTTTGTCCCCGGGGCCTGCTCCTGGCACCACTACCATCAGCCTGAGCCTCATTTCTCCCCACCCTCCCCCACCCTCCATTCCTTCCTGACTCATTGCTACTTTGCTCAGCAGCAGAGCACATTTTCTAGTGAGTACAGAAACCTCTGCAAGAAGGGGCCTGAGGAATACACTAGTTTCACTCAACTTCAGACCTCCAGGGGAGTCTCAAAGATGAACTGTAAAGGGTCTGAGCTCAGCGATTTCCTTTAAACTCTGGGGTAAGATGGCTGAATCTTCTACACCTAAGTCTCTCCTTCCTTCCCTCCCATGACTAAACCAAAGAGTCAAATTAGGTTTGAGTTGTTTTGTTTTTTTTTTTAATTTCTGTCTTAAGTAGGCTTTATGCCCAATATGGGACTTAAACTCACAACCCTAAGTCACATGATTTACTGACTGAGCCAGTCAGGCACCCCCCAAATTAGGTTTCTATCAGAATATCTACTTGGGTCTAAGAGTCTTCATTTATTTATCTATCCATCCACCCATCTACCCATTTGCTTATCTATCCATCTATCTATTTAACTCTTCACTCAATTTATTCTTTTAGGACCTACTCTGTGCCAGGAACTGGGAAGAGAGGGATGAATATGGTATGGTTGTTGGTCTCTGTGGGCCTGTTCTTTGGTCCCCAGGGTATCTCTCTGTGTCTCAGCTGCTGCTTCAGAAGCCAGATCTCCCTTCTCCCCTCACAGGGGGTGCCAGACTCCAGCTAAGAAAGTCTCCCAATAGGTAATGAGGAGTCCTAAATTGGAGGCCACAGGTAATCAGGCCCCATCAGGGAAATGGGGGCCAGGCTAGTGGTTGGAGGCTTGAGGAAGGCACCCGGCCAGGCCACTGAGCCCATCACTGTGGTTTGGCTCTTTGGGTGAAAAATAGCCAGTTTGGACAAGTGTTCCCTGTGTCCTGAGCTCTGGGTTGCTCTCAGACAGGAGTCGCTCCATTAAACAAACCACAGCCAAGGGCAACAGGGGCCCAGAGAGGACCAGAAGGGGGAGTGGGAACATGGGGCTCAGGACAGGACTTGAGCCAAGCCTGTCCATCCCAGACATAATGGTGCAAGGGAGGCCTGCCTGGCTGGGTTGGAGGTATGAGTGTGTATCACGGGAGCTGCAGGTAAGACCAGAAAGAGAAGCCAAACCCAGAATCAAGACAAAGACAAGTTACACAGAGTATATCATTGAGACAGCCACAGAGGTAAATAGGGTCAGCAATCTAGAATCTGGTTTAGGGCATTAGCTGAAGATTCTTCACCCCAAATCACCCAGAGAAGTAACAGGAAGTTGGCAACAGGGTTGAGAATAGAGGCTGTGATAGCCCCAGAGAGGGTGTGTATGTGTACTCTAGTCATATGTGAGTTTGGGTCTTTATAATTTCTTTCTCCTATGTCTTCCACTTCATTCTAAAATCAGAAGGACGCCGAGTGGTTTGGGCTTCTCTGGGCCTCTCCTCCCCTTTCCACATGTGGCTGAGGGCGACTTAATGGGACCTGTACACACAGAGGCTCACACAGCCATAAAGACAGAGGCCCATTCATACCAGGACCCTGCGGCACCTCTCCCAGGCTGGCCTGCGGTCCCGCTGCTGTGGCACCAACACGCACAAGTGAGAGACGTGCGCCTTTGCACATGCAACCTTACTCTCGAGCACACATATACAAAGCCACACTCAAGCTCTGTTAACCCTTCACTGCCACAGGCAGGGCCTGTGGGCTCTTGGTAGGAACTCTGGCTTGGCCTTGCTCAATCCTTTCTACCCAGCTTAGGACCCACCGGAATCAACCCTTGAACAACCTCCTTGGGACCTCAAGGAGACCACCTTGGGCTTGCAAAACCTCCCAGTACCCAAGGCGGGGAGTGAACAAAACCCCAATTAAAGAACAAAATGGAGGCATTTCTTTGAAGAGCAAGGACTATTACAATCCTGGTTCAAGTCACAGCTATGCCACCTGCAAGCTGTGGGTCCTCAAATTATTTAATCCCTCTGAACAGTGAGATGAGTAAAGGTAAACTTGAGGTCCACAGATAAACCTACTAAAATTATATGCAAAACATGTAGAATTCTATATTTTGCTGGAAAGAGGTTGCAGAAGTTTAGCCATCTCATAGATCCTCTCAAAACTTAAAAATTGGTGAACTTATTTATTTTTTATCATTTTATTATTTTTTCATCATGAGAAGTATACTCTTTGATCATCCCCTATTTCACCCCCTCCACCCACCTCCCCTCCAGTAACCATCAAGTTTGTTCTCTATAGGTGAGAGTCTGTTTCTTGGTTTGTGTCCCTCTTCTCTTTTTCCTTTACTTGTTTTGGTTTTTTCCCTTAAATTCTGCATATGAGTAAGATCATATGGTATTTGTCTTTCTTGGAGTCAATTCATTTAGCATTATGCTCTTCAGCTCCATGTTGTTGCAAATGACAAGATTTCATTCTTTTTTTACAGTGGAATAGTATTCCATTTTATACATACACCACCTCTCCCTTATCCATTCATCTATGGATGGACACTTGGGCTGCTTCCATAGTTTGACTATTGTAAATAATGCTGCTATAAGCATAGAGCTGCTTTGAATTAGTGTTTTTGTATTTGGGGGTAAATATCTAGTAGTGGGATTACTGAATCAGTTGCAGGGTAGTTCTATTTTTAACTGCTTGAGGAACCTCCATACTGTTTTCCACAGTGGCTGCACCAGTTTGCATTCCCACCAATAGTGCCAGAGGAACCACTGAACTTCTTGAACATTCCAGGAGTCCATATGAGTTGAGTGCCTGTAAGTGACACAAATGTGGCCATTGAAAGTCCGCTCAATCATCTAAGGTCAGTGTCAACCTCACCCTGTACCTAGTGCCTGAAGTTTTTTCACATGACTCCTGCCCCTATACCCCCGGCTTGGGGAAACTTATCACAACCTTGAAGAGCCCAGCTCAGGCCCAGCTGAGGCTTTCTCACCTGATGGACCCATTTGCTGGGTTGGGGTCAGACTGGGGTTAGACTTGAGGGTCAAGCCTGGCAGGAGTCAAGAGGAAAGAGAGAATGGGGATAGATATTAGGAATAATAATCCTGATACTGATACCTACTGAGTGCTTACCATGTGCTAGGCATTGTGTAATCAACCGATGAAGTGAATAATATTATAACATAATTATAATAATTATAATACAATATAATGTAATAAGAATAATAATATTCCCATTTTAAGTTCAATTGAAATTGTCAATTATTCAGGATCACATGACCAGTAAGTGGTAGAAACTAACACTGGAACCAAGTCTGTTTGAATCCAAAGTCTTTTAAAAGAGAAGGAATGGGGGCGCCTGGGTGGCTCAGTGGGTTAAAGCCTCTGCCTATGGCTCAGGTCATGATCCCAGGGTATTGGGATCGAGCCCTGCATCGGGCTCTCTGCTCAGCAGGGAGCCTGCTGTCTCCTCTCTCTCTCTCTCTGCCTGCCTCTCTGCCTACTTATAATCTCTGTCTGTTAAATAAATAAATAAAATCTTTCTAAAAAAAAAAGAGAGAGAGAGAGAGAAGGAATGAGAGGGCTTCAAGGGAATGTCCCCAACCCTGGTGATATTTCAGGTGAATTGAGTACCTCACTGCAACATCTGGGGCACAAAAGCTGCATCAGAAATCCCCTTTGGGGAGAAGGGGCCAGAGCCAGCAGTCTGCCTGAGCCAGTCCTTGGGGGTATGAGGCTGGGCGCAAGGCACTGGCTCTTTAGGGCTTTCGCCAGGACTCAAAGGCCTCTTTGTTCACTGCTCTGACTCCTACAAAGAACTCTCCATCCCAGGGTCCTCAGGGACCTTGACCTGCTCCGAAAGCATACGAGGGTCTCCAGCCCCTCCCACCGTCAGCCAGAAAATAGCTAGTCCCCATGATGCCATGGGGTCTCTAAAAGGGTGGGTGGCTGAGGGACCAGGGCAGGACTGCTAGGGAGAAGGGGTGGTTGGAGGGACTGGATCAAGGAGAAAGAGAGTCAAGGAGCTGCTTGCCGGCTGTTCCCCAAACACATTTTACTTCTTTTGAGGCAGAGAATCAAAAAAGTTACTAGCTGTTTATTTTTATGTTACTTAAAAGAGTTTTGCACATTCTTACCAATTGCTGTTAAAAAGCTCAGAATTCCCCCCAAACTCTTCTTCCCACAATCTTTCCCATTGTCCCCCTCAGCCTCTGCAGTATCAGAGAGAGCACAGAAAGGGGCGCCCTGGCTGGCTCAGTCAGTGGCAGTGGGGTATGCCACTGTTTATCTCAAGGTCATGAGTTCAAGCCCCATGTTGGACATAGAACTTATGGAAAAAAGAACAGGGAAAGTGGGAAAATATTCCAGTTGGATTCTTAATGGATACCCTTGTACTTAACTGCAGCCCCCTTGTCCCCAGACTGGAGTCTGGAAGGAACTAGAAAACACAGGAAGGAGCCCTGGTCCCAAGGAGCTCTGGAGGATACGGTTGAGCCCCTAGGGAGGGGAACTTGGGGAATCTCCAACTTCTTTCCCTGTTCCCCTGCTGGACATTCCTAACACTCCCCTCTACCATTCTCTTACTCTTTTTGCCTGGAATTGGACTCCTGGAATTGGACTCGGCCTCCTCTCTGAGGGTGAAGATGGTGGTCATTGTTGCATTTCGAGAGCCCAGGGAAGAATATGACTTATAGCTCTGCCAGAGCCTCCATTTCTGTAGCCTTATTTCCTTGCCTCCTCTTGCAAGGGACAACATGAGCTATTCCCAGACAACCTTCGTTCCTCCCCACTCATGGAACACCTCCTTCAGGTGCCCTATTCTCTGCTTGAGTCACTTCTGCTCTAGCACAGGCATCTTCCCAGCTGGATAGCCTGGCCCAATTTCACAGACAATTCCAGAGATTTCCTCTCAGCACAGAGCAGTGTGGCCCTGGGGCCCAAGGACCTGAGATAGGCCAAAGGCAGGCTAGAAATTACTGAGGACAGCAGTAGGGTGGTGACACCAAGTAAAAAAAATCATCATTTAATTTCCAATATTTGCCTTATTTTAAAGCCTAGAAGTAATCATCATGAAGAAAGTCATAAAGAAGTCCCTTGGACTTCTTTTCATTTACTTTACCATTAGAATTGCTTCTATTTCAAATACCAATCTTTTCAAAACTGTCACTTGTAATGGTTTTAATCCAGTTCCGAGGGCTCTGCATTGTCCCTAAGCAAGAGAAAAAGGCATCCTAGAAAAGTCAGCCCTCTGTGGCCCCCCAAAAGCGTAGCAGGTGCCACAAGAAAAGAGCATAGGATTCAGGCCCAGGGCCTTAGGTTCAACCCCCAAACCATCATTTGCTACCTGAGTGACTTTCCGCTTACCCTCTCGGAAGCTCCATTTTCACATGGGATTGCAGATGGCAAAGCACATTGCAAATAGTCACAATATCAACATTAATCATCATGAAAGCGAAGAGTGGAGGGAACATCCCAGAGAGACTCCCCAGAGCTTTATGGTGGCATCTTGTCTACCCCTGGGTCTCAAGGCCCACCCAAAGTTGTGCAGGGAAGGAGACCCAGGCCTCCTCTCTCTCAGCCTCACAGCTTTGCAAGAGTGGTCTCTGTGTTGCCGAATAAGTGCCTTTCAGTTAAACAACGTTTTTAGTTTAACCAAGGCACATTTCCGAAAGGCCTCCCTTTGCTAATGACAAGCACAGCTCTCCCTGGTCTCTGGGGGAAGTAAACCCACGTGAGGGAGCCCTGACCATGTAGGACTTCTAGGTCCCTGGGCACTTGATGGGGACAGTCATGTCCAGGTTCACTGTCTTCCTTCTGGCTGGGGCAGCCTGTGGCCCGGAGTACAGTTTCTATCCTGCGGGCACACCGTCACAGCCCACCAGTTGAAAACTGGCTCTCCTCAGACAGCCCTCAAGCCCTGCATTTTTTTCAGTTGCTCTCACCAGCCCCATAAATGAATTTATCTTTGCTTGCGCCATTTGGCTGTTTCTGTTTCAGGGAACCGTGGGTTCAATAAGCTCCACTGTTCTACCCAGCTGGCCTAACAGCTTCCTCTCTGTTTTCCTGGCTAGACCCTGGGGCCTGGAGTCCTGCCTCCGGGAATTCCAGAATTTGAGAATGTTAGAGGTGGAAGAGATGTCAGCCCTCACCCAGCCCTGCCCTTACCACTGTACAGATGGGGAAACTGAGGCTTTGGAAGTACAGAACGTCAGCCGTTCTTTCCAGCCTTGCTCATGCAGGCAACAGGCCTCTCCACCAGCCCTGGCCTGCTGGCCTGCCCGCCACAGAGAGCTCAGACTCTCCCAGGGCGCCCACCCCATTGCTGGAAAAATAGGAATGTTCTGGGCTAAAATTACCTCCCTTGGGCACCTGGGTGGCTCAGTGGGTTAAGCCGCTGCCTTCGGCTCAGGTCATGATCTCAGGGTCCTGGGATCGAGCCCCGCATCGGGCTCTCTGCTCGGCAGGGAGCCTGCTTCCTCCTCTCTCTCTGCCTACTTGTGAACTCTCTCTGTCAAATAAATAAATAAAATCTTTAAAAATAAAATAAAATAAAATAAAATTACCTCCCTTTAACGCTCACCTATCTGTGCAATCACCATGGAGTTATGACCAACGTAGATAAAACAACTAGAAGTCAGTTCACCCTCAAAGGGAATGGAAGAGACTGTCTGGAAACACTATTGGGCAGCCTCTGCCCACAGGACAGGAGAGAAGGCCCAGCACCCTGATCGCAGGTACCTGGATTCAGTTCTGCTCTGCTATGTGACAATGAGCATGTCAGTTAACCTGTTCAAGCCTCAGTTCCCTCATCTGTACAAGCAGGGATAACAGTGGCTGCCATCTCCAAAGGCTGCCATGAGGACGCAGTAAGGTGCCCTGGATGGGGATTTGGCACAGAGCTGCTGCGTGGTCAGAGTGCAGCTGCTGCAGGGTTCCTTGATGCTGTTGGGAGAGCACAGGCTCTAAATTCACCCTGCCTTATTTGAATCCCAGCTCCTTCACTTATCAGGTAGCTTACTTGACTTCAGACAAGTTACTTAACCTCCCCGGGTGACATATTCTGCATCAGTTTGGATACTTCCAGCTGTAAGTTATAAAAAGAAGGAAAAGAAGGAGGGGAGGGAGGGAGGAAGGAAGGAAAGAATCTCACTCAACTATCTTAATCATGGACTTCATTAATGCACATGAAAATCCTAAAGTCATGAAGGTTTCAGGAATAGTTTGATCAGGGCTTCTGCTTGTTCTCTGTGGTTCTTTTGGCTTTGCCTTCCTGATATATTGTTCATCCTCAGTATGGCTCACCCATGATCCTAAGATGGCTGCCAGCAGCTCCAGGCCTCACACCTTTTCTTCCCTCATTTTTAGTCAAGTCCTAGTCTACACTTTACTTGGAACAACCTGAAGGTGTTCCCTCTGGCATGGGTTACGGGATTACCCTGATTGGCTCAAATCTACCAGGGCCTACCCATGGATCTAGGACTGGGGTCAGCCCTGTCCAGCATGAGAGTCTGCTATACTGTGGGGGTGTGGTGGATGCCTAGGAAGGACCTTTATAAGGACTAAATGCAATGATGCATGCAAAGCATTTAGAGCAGGGCCTGGCACACAGTAAATGCTAACCATTTGTTTTAACTATTAATGTTATTAGTGTCCTGAGCACATTCCTTCAGTTACTTTTCAAATTTGTTGCTGTTGAGGGCCAGTTTGTGGGACAGTTCCAGATGCATCACCAGACCGCCTCCTTTCTTTTTCCTAGTAGCTGCCTTGCTGCAGTCCTACCCCCATTTCTTCCTTTCTTGGGTCCCTGCTCAGCCTCAAGCCAGTGGGGATGCTTTAGGCTCTGCTGTGCCCACAGCCCGCTTTTGATCATGGCTTCTGTAGCCCCACAGCCCTCTCCTAGCTTCAGTGAACAGCTGTGCTGCCCAGCTCTTTGTCCCCAAAGTAGAGTTTCCTTTGTAGTTTCTCCACATGTTAATTTGTACCTCCAAGAGTTGCTTTATTTTTGTAAAAGGTTTTCTTTCTTTATTTATTTGAGAGAGAGGGAGAGCAAGAGCAAGCAAAAGGGAAGGAGAGGGACAAGCAGACTCTGCACTAAATGTGGAGCCTGACATAGGGCTCAGTCTCACGATCCCAAGATCACGACCTCAGCCGAAATCAAGAGTCAGATGCTCAACCACTGAGCCACCCAGGTGCCCCTCCAAGAGTTGCTTTAAAGCATCCTGGACCCCAGCTCTGTTCTTCCTTTGATCTGTGTCACAAAAAAAGAAAAGAAAAGCCACCCCTACCACCAAAACAGCAACTCCAAGCCCTAGGGGAAATAATACATTATCTTCTGCTGGCTCCATACATTATCACAGGAGAGTTCAGCCTCCCCGCTGGATTTAAGCGTAAGAGTGTCTTCAGGGGTATGTGTTCTACCAACCTGATTCTATGTGAATCTACGTGAGTCTTGGTGATGAAAAGATACAGGAGATTTCTTATAGGAGAAAAACTTTACTTTCATGGTTAATATTGGAACCTACTCTTCCCCAGATGGCTGAAGCTGTGAGCTTCTCTTTGACATTCTTGCTTACACCATGAGTGGCGCTGGTTACCGAGACTGGCAATTTCTACGGTCAACCCCAGCCCCTAGAGAAATGTGTTTGAATGGCTCATCCCTTCTCGTCTCACTGGCACTATTTGGGTACCCTTCCATGGATCTGCCCAACGGTGCTGCGAGTTGGTGTGGGCCCTATCCTTTATAGTTTACAGGTGAGAACGCCAGGCTGGAAGACTTCACAGTCACCAGGCTAACAAGTGGGAGAACTGGGACTTGAATGCAGGCCTCCAAATGCAATGCTAGCATTCTTTCACTGCCGCAGAATCCCTTCTTGCCTTTGGACCTGGCCCTTGGGAAGGCATACCTTGAGAGACCCGAGTCAGGCCTGTGTCTTCATTATCACCCCAGCGTGCTCCAGAGCAGGAGCTGGCCAGGGCAAAGGACCAGGGAAGGGCCCTAGAGCCCAGCTCTGACCCTGCCTGACCTCCTCCCCCAGCAGGGGGACACACTGGGGATCCCAGGAATTGGACCAAAGCCTTAGTTCCCTCTATAAACCTGGCCGCAGACTCTTTCTGATTCCTTGAGCTCCAGCCACAACTTGCTGGGTGAACATCTCTGTTTTCTTTCTCCTTTGGCTTCAGTCTCCTTCCGGTGTCTCTCTCTGTAGGACTTGATTTTCCTCTCTCTCCCGGCCTGTTTGTCTCTCTCCTGATATCCAGTGCATCTTGGTTGGTTTGTATCTCTTGTCAATGTCTCCTTTCTTTCTTTCCCTCAGTTCCTCCTCCTGAACTTCCAGGGTCACGCAGACGGGAGTGGGGGGGGGTGTGGCCGGGGGGGGGGGGCACTGAACCCCTCCCCCTCCCTGCCCCTCCCCCACCAGGGCCATCCCCTGGCTACCGCCCTGCACACCTCCCTTGGGCCAAGGCTCCTCATCGCCTCAGCCAGCTTCTCCTTGCTGTGTGGGGCTGAGACGAAGGCACAGGGAGGCCGTTAGAGCCACTTTTCTGGATACAAAAGCCTCTTTCTCCCCCTCGGAGATGAGGTTTCCAGGCAGGTTATTTTTATAGCAGGACTCAGGCAGGATCCTTCAGAGAAAATAAACAAAGTCACACACACCAGTCCTTCACACCCCTCCGCCCCTTCCCTGGAGAGGGGCCTGGGCTGGCTGCTCCGACACAGGGACGCCCACCGCCCCAGAGGGGCCACAGGGGCTGCTGCAGGGCTGGGAAGAGGCCGGGAGGTCCAGTTTGGGGGAGGGGTGCCTGGAAGGGAGAGAGGCAAAGATCCTCTGTAGCTGGCCCCAAGGGGTCTGGGAGGAGAGAGCTGGGCCCTCAGGGGACCCCATCTCACAATCTGGTCCAGGGTCTCCATTCCACATCTGCAGGGAAGAATCAAATTCAAAATCCAGATTTAAGCCAGATTTTTCTAAATGCCCACCAGGCTCCTTGCTTGTAGGTTTCAAACACATTCCACTGATTCCTCCTGGTGGAATCCAGTAGAATTCCCTTGGACAAATTGCCATTTTGTATCCACTGCTCTGTGTCCCACCTGAGATGCTAGAGAGACAAGAACAGATGAGACGCATGGGGGCTGTCCTCAGAAAGGTAGGTAGTATTATACTCATTTTGCAGATGAGAAAACTGAGGCTCAGTAAGGTGAATGACTCATCCAGTGGAAGCTTGGGCCTCAAAAGTCAAGGGCTTGAGGGGTCAGGGATCAGAGATGTCTTGAGGCAGGTTTCAGCTAAGAGGCTGTAAAGGACAAGAAGCCTGAGCAGGCTTAAGGGAACAAGGCACAGATCCATAGCCTGTCTTCCTGGGGTCCCCGGCCCCCATCATCCCAGACCCAGACTAGGGTACACAAGGTATCTAATCCTTGAAGGCAGGCAGGCAGGCAGGCAGTGAGGCCTCCTCTAAAAGAGCCCCAGAAAGGAAGGTCTTTCATAACTAGGTTCCCTGGAGTCCCCTCAAAGCTTCTTTATGAGGCAGCCTGAGGTTAAAAGGACTTCATAAATCATGAGCATTCCCCGTTAGGTGACAAAAATACCCACCCCTGCACGTCCCTGCTCAGCAGGGGCAAACAGAACTCACTGAAGCAAAGCAGGAGTCCACACACACAGGCAGCCGCTGTCCTCGCCTCCCTCGACAGACTCTGTGCCCAGACTCCAGGCAGCCCCTCTCCCTCTCTGGACAGCGAATTCCAGATACCAGCCGTTCACTCTAATCGCCCTTCAGGAGGAGTGAGCTTCCCTGTGCTTCCTCAGCCCCAGTGCTCCCTCAGCCTTTTTATAACTAGTTGTGGAATGAAGGAAATGTGTCGCTGGTTCAGAAGTTCCAGGTATGGGTAGGGAGAGTTCTAGAGAGTTCTTGAAGGGCCAGAGGAGCCCCAGACAACACATTCTGGTAGCTATCCTTCTTTGTCTTTAAAATCGAGCTGATAATACTTGGGTTGTTGCCGTATGAAGAGCTTATACATAGTTTAGCACTGGGCCTCACACCTAGTGAGCGCTCAAGTAGTCGGAGATATTGCTGGCCCTCCTCGCTGGGAATGGGCTAAACACCCATTCATTCATCCCATGTTTGTTGAGTGCCTGCATGCGCTGGGCACTGGGGGCTCAGAGTCTCCTGAGGCTCTGCCTCCATCCTCTGGGGCTTCACATAGTGGAGGGTGGTCACACCTCACCCCTGGGACTCCCAGGACCAGGCAGGGCCCTCCATTCCCAGCCGAGCATGGGGCATCCCCTTTTCAGTTGCCAGTGTACTTTCCAGCCCTCTCCTGGGTTGCAGTTTGTTGTTTTCATTCTGCGAGGGGCTGACCTCAGCGTGGTTTAATGGCCTTTCCTCCTGCGGCCCCTCTCAACTGACACCTGGAATGCCACCCCAAGCCGCCCCGGCCTCGCTGTCTCTGCTAATGAGGTTTTCTAACAAAGCCGAGCCTCGCCCGGAGTCTGCTCAGAGGGACTGCTGGACTGCAGCCTGGGGACCCGGGCTCTGTGGGAGGAAGGGGATGTGGTGTGGGGGAGGGCTGAAGGAACACACACATCTTTCAGAGAAGGCTGAGGACTGGATGGGGGAGGGAAGGCCTGCTGCTAGTCTAGGCCTGTGGCCACTGGCTGGTCACTGAAAAACTGGAACCATCCAGGTTCTGGAACCATCTCTGTATCAACCAGAGCAAGAAAAGAAGTGGGCCAGGACCAGGGGCAGAGCTTGGGTCTCGAAGGCTGCCCCTCACTCAGTGCCTGGCACAACAGGGCCCTGGGTCAGTGTGTGCTGGTGACCGCTCTCCAGTCGAGAAGATGGCCTTTTGTGTGTCCAGCCCCTGCCCTCTGTCTCCTCCAGTCTGCTCTGTGGAAGCTTCACGTGCCTCCTCTGCTGGCCTTGGCAACTCCGGGGACGATTCTAGATGTTAGGCCAAAGTTGAAGGAAGAAGAAGCAGCCTCACATAGAGCCCTCGAGACCAAAGAAGACTCATCCAGAGAAGAGAAGATGGCGAGATAACCTAGGAATTGATTTTTTTTTTTTTTTTTTTTTTTTTTCAGGGCTGCAGGGACCCTTAGACCCAGGAAAGGGAACATTGCTGTCAGGCCCTCTGGAACCTCTGATCAAGAGAAGAATGTAAAAAACGCAGCCCAGAACATCCACAATCAGTCGACAAGTATCTATCAAACACCTCCTCCCTGGGAAAGGAGTGCCAAAATGCTCTTCTGTGCTAGAACTAAACTCCAAGTTCAAGGAAGGTGTGGCTGCAGACGTGTACTTGTTGCTACTGTGTATCTGGTGCTGTGCCAGGAACAGCATCTCAGTCAGCTTTCCCAACAGCTCTGGGAGGAGGTAGATGTTGTTGTCAGTGGCCCTCATTACAGATGAAGCAATGGGGTACCAGAGAGGGCAAGTAACTGGCTCAAGGACACACAGCTGGTAAGCAGTAGTGCCAGAGGCAGAACCCACAGGCAGGCGTTGAGCGTTCTGCTAGACCGTCAGTTGTATCTGCAGGAGGAGAGGATGCAGAGGCCTGGGAGGAGGATGAGGAATCACAGGACAGGTTGGAGATGAGTGGACAGCCCCCATCCACATCCCTAGAGCAGCTAGGGCAGAGGGGACACCAAAGGGAGGACACCAGATGTCCAGGCAGTGAGTACATGGGCCTGTGGCAGAAATGGAGAGATGGATGGAGCAGGGCTTTGAGTGCCAGGCTGAGGAGTCAGTCTCTGTCCTGTAGGAAATGGGGAGCTATGGAGGGCTCTTGAACAGTTTGAAATACGAGAGTCGTGTTTGAGAACAGCAAGGCAGACCAGGTGTCCATGTAGGGGGCAGATAAAACATAGTCGAGGGAGCTGTGACATGTCATTGGAGCTCTTTGGGTATGGAATAGCCCCTCTCTCTGGTCAGCCCAAGGTAGGACCATCCTGTTGTGATCAAAACCAAGTCCATCAGACCAGCGTGTCCAGGAAACTGTAGGTGAGGGCTGAGAGCAAGTGTGCAGTGTTCCCAGAATTACTTGTCAGGACCAAGGACCACCTGGACTATTCAGCATTTAATAGTTTCCTTAAATCAACTCTCTCATTCTCTTTTGCTTTACTCAAGTTTATGTGAACTAAAAACTCTATCATGGGATCGATATTCTACCTTTTCAAAATAAATACATTTTAACAATAAATATGTATCTATTAAAATGAAAAATGTTTATCCAGGTTCCGCCTAAAGTCACCCCAGGGACCTCTGCACTTCGGAAATGTTGCCTTGGTGACACTCCCCTCACACACCCCGCCCCTCAGTTGAAATGACCTCATTCAAAGATTTCACATTTGGAAAAAGCAAGTCAGAAATCACGTAGAGCCAGAGGAGGGGAGGTGGCCGGGCACCAGGGGGCCCTCTGCACACCAGCAGCCAGCGTGCGACAGAGGGGCTGGGGCAGCTAAGGGAGCTGCATGGGGAAGTGAATAAGGCCTTGTTGCCAGCCGTGGCAGCTAGGCATTGTGTGGAGACCCTGCAAATGTCAAGTTTCCAATAACTGTCATGGATGGTTTCTCAATAGATTCATGTGCCATCTGTCTGGACTGGGAGATGAGCTGTCCCAGGTGGCTGGAGATGGGGCTGGGGGTGGGGGGTGATGCAGTCTGTAGTGTCAGGCCTTGGTACCCCTCCCACCGTGTCCCCTCTTCCCAACCCCGATGTGTCCCCTTACTCTTTCTGTTTGCATGATTGGAATAGCCTCCACTGGCTGAGAACTGCCCATGAGTTCTTTCCATATTTTGTCTTCTTTCATCTCACCATTACTTTAGAAGGCAGGTGCTGGTATTGTGCCACTTTCATAGGTCGGGAAACATAACAGCACGTCACACTGCACAGCTGTTAGGTGGCAGAGCCCAGGGAGCCCTTCAGACCCAGACCCGTGTGACCCCAGAGCCCATGCTCTGAGCCACCTGGGCCCTGACCACCTCTCCTCCATCACTCTTCCTCACCCCCGTCAGCACACCGCCTTCCCTTTCCTGCTCTGCGTCTCTTCTCTGAGCCAGTCTCAGCCGGGCCTCTGCTCTTGGAAGCATCCCTAGGGAAACCCCTCTCAGAACCGGCTCCTCTTGTGGATACAGCACACTGGGCTGCAGTTTGGTTGGCTTTTCTGAGACAGGATTGATTATCCTAATCTGAGAAACCTTCTTAGCCATTGAAAATTATTTAGCTTATTGGCTCTAGCTTCAGATGAACAAAACAAATAAACCTCAGCTGAAAAGGAAATGGTTCCTGTGGTCTTTCTCTGAATGTGTTGCATCAAAGCCAGTTTTAACTCTGGTTGGAAGCGTAATCTCAGAAGCATCTCCCAGTGGTGTCCTTGCTTTGTGTAGTTGACTTATCACAGGGCTCTAGGAACTGATATTACGTTTTTTTTTTTTTTTTTTTTTAATTTGCAGATGCACAATGGGCTTGTTGGGTCTATCCAAAAAGAGAAACTAAAGGAGAGGAAAATATTTCACGAAGAAAGTTTCTTGGATGTCAAGAGACAGAAATGGCGGCCCTGAAACCTTGCAGCTCTGGCCCTAGCAGACACTCGAGCCACCAAAGCTTATAATAAACCTATCAGCATTTGCTTTCGCTCCGGCATCAGGGGCCAAACTGACTTCCATCCTCTATTTCTTGTCGGGCCCAGTTGATCTGGAAATACAGTTTTTACAAACTCCCAACACGGAAGCAGTCAGCTGGTATTTATAACCCATGAGAAGGAGTTACTCTGATCCTGTGTGCAAAAAAAAAGTCCATTAAGGTTATACAAACGCTAGGTCAGCCAATGCATATGTGCATTGTCAAAAGTTCAGAAATAGCAGAAGTAAAACCAAGAAATCACCAAAGTAGTGATTAGTAAACACTGACGGTGCACGCACCAAAAAGACAATTAGTGAACCGGAAATTATAGAACCAAACTGGAATGAGGCTCTGGGGGTATATTACTGTAAAGCAGTATATAGGGTGAGAAAGCAGTGACTGTTATTCTTCATGATGATTGGTTTCAATATTAGAATTTTTTCTTCTCTTTTTCTTATGATATTTGAATTTTCTTAAGATAGGGAATTGGTCAGTGCTTAACCTCCTGTCAGTCTTGGGCAATAGTTCTCTGCCTAGGCTTTTCAGAGGTTCCAGAGGCACAAGCAAGAAATAATCAATGTCGAGTTCGTTCTGCAAAATACACTGCATTCAGCTTTGCTTGTGTGAATTTGCTTAGGGAATTTTCAAGATTTGTCTCTCTGTTTTATTTTTAACAGTGTGCTCTCAAACACTGCCTTACGGCTGCTCTTACTTTGTGTTTGCATGCAGATTATAAGCTCCCTGAGGTCAGAGACTGCAGACCAGGGATGGAATGTCCTTGCAAGACGGAGCCCAACACAGGGAGGACTGGTCAGCTGGGGGACCTCGGGCTCCTGGGAAGCCGTTCCCACACTTCACTCTGATTCAGCATCAGACTCACTGTGCTGTTGGGCCCCTGGGCTGGGAGCAGCATGGTTTGTTCAACTTGAACACAAGCAAAGACAGGAGATGGAAAGCTAGGCAGCTAAGGGATCGCCACAACCGCCCAGCCTGGGCACCCGCCACCCATGGGCTAGGCGAGGACGGCCGGGAGCTGGGCCTGAGAATTGGTCCTGTGGCTCCCCCGGCCTCAGCCTCGAAGGCTGCTTGGAGGAGAGGTGCGCCCAGGGCTCTGGAGGCTGTCACCAAGGGACAGAGGGCGCCTGTTCCAGCAGTGCCTTCGCCTTCAGGGCTGGCGTCCCATGTCGGGGCTCTGCTCCTACGATCATCTTTCTTCCTTATTTATGTTTCCTGTGGAAAGTCTGAAGAAAAACCGTGGAGCATCTTTTGAGTTTGCATTTGGAAGGGAGAAAATATGCTCCTTCTCTGCGCAAACAGGGCACACATTGATGCTTTCACAACCCAAACACAAGCCGGTTTTCCAAGCCTCCCGCTTGGCGGCCCATGGAGCCGTCTCTGTCGGAGGGAGGACAGGCTCAGCCACCTGGGCGGGGGGAGGTTTGCTTTGGGAGAGGAGCTTGGAATTTGTGAATTTTCTACTCCAAGCATATCCAAATGGGGCGGCCACAGCCCACTTCTGCACCACCTTGCTCGGGCAACAGGGGCTCTGTCTACCTGGGCTGGGGTGAGGAGCCAAGGGCCTCGGATGACCGGCTCCCTGGCCCTCGAGGCCTGCGACGGGCATGGGGAGGGGGCCTGAGCTGCTCCCTGGGCCATGCTGAGCGTACTCGGTGGAGGTGAGAGTGAAGGGGACACGCTTCTGCATCCACACAGTTTCCAGGCTCCCAAACACTTATCAAGGCAGGAGTGGTTCCTGTAAAGCTGGAATTGGGAGAGGGCAGCTGTACATTGTGGGCCGTCTGGTTCTTTCCGTCTGTCTGTAACAAGGCTTTCCTCCCTCCCTCCCTCCGTCCCCCCTTCCCTCCCCCCTTCCCTCCCCCCTCCCCCCTCCCCTCCCTCTTTCATGAGGCAATAATAAAATAAACTCCCAAGCCCCCGTCAATAGGTTTGACAACAATCAGCTCATGGTCAACCTCGTTTCATCCGTAACTACACCTACCCCACCCACTCCCTGCACTCTTGACTGGAATGTTTTGAAGCAAATTCCAGATGTAATTTTATCCGTAGATAACTAGACATTTTTTTTTAAAGTATTAGACTCTTATGAACACTGAGGACCCTCCTCTCTCACTACATAGAAAAAGCCCTCCCCACCAGACTTACCTATAAATTTTGCAAATCACTGCAGGGGTTCAGGGAACCTCTGAGGCACATCTGAAGACCTTTAAGTTGAAAAACCTCTGGCATATGGGATGATTTCTACCTCCAAAGGAGAAGCTTTCCTTTTGATAGTTTGGAACTATTAGCTGTTCCTTCTAAGGAGATTTGTTCGCTTAATGTTATTTGCAGTCATTACTTACTGAGTGCATGGGGACCGTGCTGGGCTAGAAAAGGGGCCCATGGCAGGGCAGCCGCTGGCGAGGCTGTATGGACTCGTCTGGTGGGGGAGCTGGATGGGGAGGAGCCGAGGGCTGAGGGAGCAGGAGCCCCAGGGGCACGCAGAGGGAGGGAGGATTCTTCTGCATAATCTCTCCTGGGGATTTGTTTATTGGCCAGTATTAGTTTAGTCTTAGTAGCTGTTAATGTGTTTGTCTAGGGTCCATAGTTATGTCTCTAAGATAAAGACCAGCTCAATTTACACTCCACCGGCAAGTGCTGGGTTTGAAGCTCCAGAAGTCTGTGGGAGAAGCCACATGGTGGTCAAAGCCCTGCTTCCAGGCCTCCCCAAGCTCCTAGACTTGGAATGGAAGCCCCCCTCCCCTGAGTACAGCAGAGTGCACAGAAAAAAAGGGATACCCTCCAGGTGGACAAATAGTCAAATTTTTTAAAAGACTTTTTATTTATTTATTTAATAGAGAGATCACAAGTAGGCAGAGAGGCAGGCAGAGAGAGAGGGGGAAGCCGGCTCCCCACCGAGCAGAGAGCCCGATGCAGGGCTTGATCCCAGGACCCTGAGATCATGACCTGAGCCGAAGGCAGAGGCTTTAACCCACTGAGCCACCCAGGCGCCCCCAAATAGTCAAATTTTTAAATGAGGAAAATAACATATTTGTTTTCTTTGTTTTTCTTTAGAGAGGAAGTGTGAGAGAAAAACCATTTTAGATGTGGGGAGGCTTTGGAGAAAGCCTAGAAGTTTTCTGATGTTATCCAACACTTTTGCTATTCCTCCACTGCACCCCATCCCAGTCCAACGTCTGCAAACCCAGGGACCTGTAGTCAAGTCCAAGTGACACCGAAAGGAAAAGAGAGGGTCCAGTGCTGGCACACAAGTGCCTAGGTCAGGGAGACACCAGAGGAGAAGCCCAGGCAGGCACAAGAAACTCTGGAATTTACGACCTATGGAGATGGCAATTCAACCAATGGGGTACGACAGACTTCTCAATAAATATCCTGTGTAGACAACTGGGGGAGAAAATAAAGTCAGATACATCCTTCACACCTTAAGAGGAGATGAATTACATGTAGATTAAAAGATTAAATGTCAAAAATCAAATTCTAAAATACCTCTGAATGGAGTTTGAAATCTGTGAGTGAAAGCAGAAATCATAAAATTATGATAAAGTTGATGATAAAAATAAAAGTTTGGCAAGGCAAACAAACAAAATCACCACAGGCAAAGTCAAAAGACAAAATGGACTTGACCACTCTTACTGCAGACAAGGTCTGACCTTCTGTGGGAAGGGCACGCTCAAATCAGGTGCTTCCCAAATACAAATATACAATAGGAAAGTGGGCGAAGCGTACGAACAAAGAAGTCCTAGAAAACCAAACCAAACCAAACCCAGTCTTAATAAGAGAAATGCAAAGCAAAACCACACTGAGATGCCATTTTTTACTTTTTGGATTGAAAAAGAAAAGTTAGTGACCGTAAAGGTGGCTATCGCGAGAGTCCTCCTTTATAAACCGCGGCAGGAGCTGCTGGGGAATGTGTGCTCCCAGGGGCACTCTTGGGCTACAGGAGGGACTGGCCTGAGCTCTGTGCAAGGGCACTTGGCACTACCTGTCAAACTTCTGAATGTGTATCAATTTTGACCCGGCAATTCTGTTTCTAGGAAATAATCCTACAGATCAATGTGTGCATGTACAAAATGACATATATACAAACATCACTGCAGCATTACTTCGGCAAAAGACTAGAAAGAGCCCAAATGTCCATCAAGAGGGAACTGGTTAAAGAAATTGTGGTAAGCCATACAATGGAGTAGTAAACCACATTAAAACTAGGAGAATGCTTTCAGCGGTTGATGGGGGAATCATCTCCAAGATACAAAAAATGAAGTCCTGTGTAAAGACCAGTGTATGGAGTATGTACCCTTTTGTACTAAGAGAGGGAAGGAGTGATTTCTACCATTTGCAACGGGAGTGGGAGCACTTATAGACCATTGTTTGGGTATACTTGGAATCCCTCCCGAGGAACCGGTGAAGTTGGTTCCCTCTGGGAGGGGAAGTAGGTGACTGGGAGAAGACAACTTTCTATACTTTTGAAATTTTGAGTCATGGGAATGAATTGCCTATTAGAAATGATACTAAAATTATGATTTCTTTCTTTAAAAAGGGGTGGTGGGAATGGCACGATAAAGGGAGAGAAGAAAAACCACGTGTACTTTCTTTTGGCTGTAGCCAAAGCAAAGCTGACCCAACTTGGTTCATGGTAAGATGGCTCTCCTTTCTCCTTTATGGGTTCTTCCAGCAGCCATGCTCACAGAGACTTGGGGAGTGAGTTCTCTGTAAAGTCTCAGCACCAAACCGTGATTTTCATACATTTGGGTTTACGGGCTTTCCCTTCAAGGGGGGGCACCATTGACCCTCTAGGTAGAGGACATAGACCACAAGCAGTACTGATTCTGGGCAGGGAACATGTACTCTATCTGAGAAAACTATGTACATTACGTTCCTTTGCAGTGCAGAGCCCTGGAGGGAAAAAACGGGCTTCTCCCAGCCACAACATTAGGGGGAGAGAAAAAGAGAGATGGAGAGGGAAAGAGGACAGCAGGAGAGGGAAGGAGAGAACAAAAAGAAGCAACTGAGTGTCCATCAATGAGCGGATGCTGTGTCATGGTGTCCCCATACAGAGGAACGTGCCGCATCATGTGGTCATTATGCAGAAAGAAGAGGTGATCGTCGGGGCTCAGCTGCTGACCACTGTTCATTCTTCATGTATCTATGGCTGTGCTCTCTGCTGGGAGCATGGGGTGAGTAACAGAACTCTTGAAGAACGTCATCAGCCTGGGTTTGGGAAAAATGGAGGGGGCTTCCTCACTTGGAAAGTAGTACAGGTAAGAGAGGGTGGGGCTGGGGAGCTGGTCTGCATCTTGGCATGTGTCCCTATAGCTCTTATTATCTCACTGCAGTAATAATATGTGGACACCACCATCGGCAGCAATCCTGTATTTAGGGAATGAACTTGCAGCTTCTTGAATTTTCAAATATTACTTCCCTGGCTGGGCAATAACCTTGCAAGTGGGTTATTATTCTACCAATTTAGTTCCCTGCCCACCAGAACTCTGGACTTATTTGGAGAGATAGGACTTTGCACTTGAGGCCAACAGAGAAGAATGAAGTTTGTAGATTTGGAAGACCCAAGTTCTCCTTTGGCCTCTGGTCAAAACTAGCATTGCCTTGAGCAACTCTCCACCCTTCCTGGCAGGGCCTGGCCTAGAGTGAGGCACTCACCTCTGTGTAAGCTTTAAGGGGCACCCAAAACCCAAAAACCTCAGTGATTACAATAAAGAGATTTTTAAGTCATCCATGATGAACAAAATATCAAACTCTTCGATAGATCTGAAATGACTTCTCCTTTAGCGTTAGGCTCCAATATGGTTCACAGCACTACTCTCTGGGCCCCGTTTCCCCAATCTCTAAGTCAAGAGGGTTGGACTATTTGGCCTCTAAGTAGCCTGCTAGGCCCTGAAGCTTTATGGCACGCTAATGAAGGCCCACTGAAGAATTAGGGGGCATTTAGCAAAGTGCTAATTGCACAGCCCAGACAACACTGGAGGTGGATGACATGGAGACTTTAGAGAGACAACAAAACAGCTACAGAGTTGATAAAGCTGGAGGTGGTAACCTTTGGCCAGTCTCTCTTTCCATTAGATATAACCTCACCTATGCAGCCACGGAGGGGAGAAAATCCTCCCCCTGCTTCCTTTCTGAACTCCCCCAGGAAATGGGCTTGTTCCATGTCAGAGCACAAAGAGAGCCTCATTCAGATGTCACTTGTGGTCTAGGGGCCTGCTGGCTAAGAAAGCTTTCTCAGGATATCTGGATATCTGCAAGATGCTTGCTAACATGGAGGTGTATCGGAGGCAGACATGGAGGCAGAGGGGAGAGCAGAGAGCCACCTGCTCTGGCTGTCCTGGGACCCACCCAGTGCTGGCCCTTTCTCCTCCCTTGCCCCGATATGGGCAAAAATCATGGCCGGCTGCCTCATAGCCTGCCTGAGGGCACCCTTGTATTGACTGAGTCTCCCTAGGTCAGCATGGAATGCGTAAGAAGAGCTATGGATACAAAGCTTAAGAAATTCTATGGACATGTCAAGAAAAATGAGCTAATAGTCATATAATTTCAGATCTCATTTCCAAAGCGAATCATTTGTGTCTCCATATGACCCAAGTCAAGGATGATATTCCTCAGTGAGACTCTGGAAATCAATGCCCCATGCGGGGGCTGCAGCTTCGTCCCTTAAGACAGCCTGAGTAGGGCACAATGTCCTCAGAGCCTGATTTCAGATGTGCTTTTCCTAAACCTTTGCCTGATGGGAGATGAAGACTCATCTCTGCAAATGTCACTCATCACTAGAAAGTGACTGGGGCCTCTCAGGTCCTGTTCAGATCAACAGGATGAGAGTCTGGCTCTTCAGGAAAACCCACCTTTTCTCTTTGGCCCCAGTGACCCTTGGGCACTTGCTGGAGCTGCAGGAAGGGGCAACTGAAGGCAAGTTGAATTGGAAAAACCAGCCGCCTCCACCCTGGATGGGAAGAATAGCTCCCTTCATGGGGCTGCCCTGGGAGGCCAGGGGATCCAGGCCCGAGAGTGAGGAAGTGAATCAGCCCTTCCCAGTCTTCAGTCATCCGGCTGGCTCAACACCCTTTGGTGCTGTGGCATTTGGACATGTTTTGTCAAAAACTAATGAACATCTCACTTGGGTTCTGGAAACAAACACAGGTCTCGGCCAGTTCTTACACTTGCTGAGAATGAATACTTCCCTTTGGCTTTCCAGCCAGCAGGGCCCAACAAGTGAATTGAGAGGCTGAGTTGCTGGCCCTCACTGGGATTCGGCCATCAGAGCGTGACCCAGGCTGACTGCATGGCCCCAGGGCAGCCGGTCTCAACATTAGTGTGCATTGGAATCACCTGGGGGGACTTAAAAAACACTGGTGCCTGGGTTTCATCCCCCAGAAATACTGGTTTAATCTGGGGCTCCTGGGTGGCTCAGTTGGTTAAGTATCTGACTCTTGGCTTTGGCTCAGGTCATGATTTCAGAGTGGTGAGACTGAGTCCCGCGCTGGGCTCCATGTTCAGCAGGAGAGTGCGAGAGAGAGCAGAAGTGGAGAGGAGAGGGAAAAGCCGACTCCCCATCGAGCAGGGAACCTGACACGGGTCAGGATCCCAAGACCCTGGGATCATGACCTGAGCTGAAAGCAGATGCTTAACTGACTGAGCCACCCAGGTGCCCATCAGCTAACATTCTTGGAAAGTTGTATCCAGGACAGCTCAATGGGCATGGTAGAGGTTAATGCCCAGGTTGCACGGGGAATGTTTCCCTACCCCAAACTGGCCGATGAATCAGGCAAGAAAATGCAAGGCTTCAGGTGATCTCTGTCGGAGCGTCTGTCATCATTAGTCATTCTAACCCAGAAGATGGGCTGAGATGCACAGGTGCAGACGATGGGACACTTCCATCTTCTGAGCCCCATTCAGAGGAGACAAATCTGGACACGTCCTCTCTCCCAGGGCCTTTTTTCTTGGGCCGTAGGGAAAGGAGCCTGCTTCCTATTTCTAGGTCTCCCCTCTGCCTCTCCTTGGGCAACAGACACGAACCCAGGAGACCAAGTAGGGCTGGGAGAGGGGTGCTGGGTCCCAAAGGCAGCAGTTTTAGCCACAGTGGGTGGCTCCGATTTAGCCTCCGATTTAGCCACACTGGGTGGGAAAACTTTCAGCCAGTTCCTCTCTTATTTTAGCTGCATGGTGGTTGATTTTCAGATTCAGCTGAAGGGTCATTGATAGTACAACTAAATTCTGCAGGATGAGGGAGGGGAGAGGCAAACAAGCCAGAGCTAGCACCGCTCATCACAAAACTACACTCAGCCACCCTACTTTCCAGATGAACCATCTGAAGCCCACAGAGTAAAGCAATTGGATCGAGATCACACAGCAAGCTAGATGCATAGATCAGTGTAAAATTAAGAGCTCCTGACTCCAAGGCCAAAATTCTTTTCACTGCTGCAGGCCCAAGAGATTTGCAAGAATGTATAAGCCATTCAAGAGAAGAAATAGTATATTACATAAACCTGTGCCTCTAGTACAATAGGTAATATAGGGGTTCTTGAAATGTCTGCTGGAAAAGATGGTAATGAAATTGTTTTTTTCCTGCCTTCTCACAACCGCTCACCATGCTACTGCTGGATTCACATTGCACACACTGCTTCTGGAACAACTGGCCTCCCTCCCCCCACCTCACATATCTCAGCGCTAGAGCAACGTCTTTAATGAGTAACTCACCATGCACAGGGAAAGGAAACACGATGAGCACCAAAACCACAGGTATTGTTTCCAAGATGGCAAAGCAGAGAAGGTAGAGGTCTTTGTGAGCCTACAGATACACCACCCTGCATCTTTGCAAGCAAGCCATGCAGCCCAAGGCACCAAAGCGGTAAAAGCTCTGCTCTTAATAAACACAGGAACTTATATCCACCAGCGTTTCTCAAAATATCCTTTCTTTCTCCCTACCCTGGCCTGGATTATGTTACTTACCAGTTCTCCAGCTAGACAACTACCCTAGAGTTATCACCATTCAGTGTCATCTCCATGGAAAATCTGTGCTAGACGGAAGTAATCCCTGCCCTTTAATTTAATGCCAAGAACAAGCACATGAGATTGGACACTCACGGGCATTAATATTAGGGGACTCTAACTTCTGCAAAATGCTGTCATTTAGAAAACATTCGGTAGGATAAAGACAGTAACTGAATTCACAAGGAGAATTCTGGGCATTTACAACCCTTACGAAAGAGTAAAATGATGTGACGTTGGCTGTTAGGTGCACTTGCCCAGAGGCCTCGGGGTTTCTGGGTGCTTTGCCTGCATTACAACCCTCTGCCACCAGGTGGACACTCGGTTTTATCTGTGGACGGTTGGAATAATCCAGCCCATGCAGGTTTTTGTTTTGTTTTGTTTTTAAGTCTATCTTCCCTGGCAAAATAGAACCGTTTGTTAATGAATTTAAGTATACAGATCACAGAGAATCAGAATAAGTGATTTAGAAATAAAACTACACAATTCCAAACACGATTTGAAGGCATAGAAACACCTGGATATAATGAGGCATCTTTTTCCTTTATTTTGAATCGTGGTGCCAATCTGGGAGACACCACGTTGGTGCTATCCTGACCTGGGAAGAATCAGCTTCTCCCTGCCATGTCTTTTGAGTTAGAGCCTCTCAAACTGCTCATCAAACTGGATCGAAGAGCCTTGAAGGTAGGTGGTTTCCCCCAAATGTTTATCTTTCCACAGTTCAATTAAACTTGTGTTTTTCTTTAGCCTGATAACTGTTGAGAAGGTCAGTTGCTATTTTCGTCTTCCCTGTCTTCATAGCAACGTGACAAGCTTGTGTTCTCCTTCTTAGGGAAGAACTGTGCCCAAGGATGTGGTCCTTGTATTCCCAGTGCCAAGGACGCTCTTCAGGTAGTATTGAAAGTTTGTGCACCCAGAGTTTGCGTTCCTGATTTTAAAATAATTATAATGTCTTCAGCTGAAAACCTCAAATTCCAGGATATTATCGATCAGCCTAGATTCCATCAAATGTCATTCAAAGTTGTGGAAACATAATGGGTAAGCCAAACATGTTAATGGGACTCAATAAAAAATGGAGAAGTGAGATTGTTGGGTTTTTTTAATGGTGTGGCAGACAGGTGGGACAAGGGTCAGTAACTCGGGTGGTGACCAAGGAAAGCAGCGCCGAGGATAAGAAAGGCGACTTCAAGCCTCCTCTCTAACTCCATGTGGACATCCCACATCCATTACTTCATTTATCCTGACCATGAACCTGTGAGCAAATTGCTGTTATCCTCATTTTGTAGACGAGGTTCAAGGAAGCAGAATAATTCACCCAAGGGGAGAAAGCTAGCAAGAGCACCTGCCAAGGAAGCAAGTTGAAGGGCAACCCTCGTTTCCTTTTATGTTTCCCTGAGACAATAGTAAGGATATGTGTGTTCCTAGATACTGCGAGGATGACGCTAGCCTGACTTCCTGACGGGTTGGCACCCGTGGCAGCACAGGTGGGATTCTTGACCCTCGTTCGCATGAGAAAGACATGCTTGTGCCACCAGCCGAGGACTTGAGGGCAGGGCTCCCACATGACAAGGAGCAAACGCCATTATGGGGGCCTCGCCAGTCATGTAACTAAGCTGCCAGAGGCAGAAATTTATACTCGGGGGTGCAGGTGGGTGAGGAGTATGGCAGATCTCTGGAGATTCTAACGAGATTAGTAACACTGAGGCACATGTGTGGCCAAGCTGTCCTCCCTGCCCAAGGCTGTGTCTGGAAGAGCTAGTCTCAGTGAAGGGCCAGGACAGAGTGCTTCCATGCGGGGCACTGCTTTGGGCGGCATCATACCTCTTCACATACATTAGAACTTATTTACCTCTTAGTCTGGCTTTTTCCAGGAGCATCTCCTCCAAGGGGGTAATGTCCTTGAGGAGAGGATCCTTACTGGGTAGATCTCTGTGTCCCCCATACCACTTAGCGGCGCCAAGTGCATTGTCTGTGCTTAGCCCAGAGGAGCTGAAGGGATGCTGGTGAGACACCGGAGGGGGAGGGGACAGGAAGAAGGACAGGGGAGGGGGGTGTCCAGAAGGACTCCAGGGCTCTGAGGGCTGGTGTCTGCCAGGGAGGGGTGTGGAGGGCAGTGGGTGGCTGTCAGCTGAGAAGCTGGCCCGCAGGCCGGAGCGGGGTGCGGGCGTGCAGAATAGAGTGGGGCTCTGGCTCCCCTGGACAGGTGCCTCGGGCAGGTCAGACAAGGTGCTCTCGTTGGGTTTGCGGTGTGGAGAAGGGCAGTACACACTGTCCTGCTCCCTCCAGAGGTTGTTTTTGGCAGGGGAGGCCACGAAAAGCTTACCACACGTTCCCTTGAGCTTTTCAGGGACTTCCTGGAGGGCAGGCCCACCCCACCCACTGGGGCAGAATAAACTTGGTTTCCAGGGACCTGGCTTTCTCTGAAGGTAGACGTGCCCTGACAGGCCCAGAGTCATCCCCGTACGGCTCCTTGCTTCCCATGATACTTCCCACCCCCTAAGAGTTCATGGGTGAGCAGCCCCGAAGCATCCACTCAGCTCTCCGCTCTGCCCTGACACCGTCCCCACCGAACCCAGTCCCTGCCTCACGCTGACCCCATTTCCTATCAGGGAAATAGAACATAGGAAGAGTGGCCACCCATCTACTTGAGGAGACATCCTTTGAGAGTTCACACACTCACACCCCCATCAGCAGTCTTTGCGGGGTCATGCCTCCTCTCCAACCTTCTGTCCATCCCTTCCCCTCAACTCGTTTCTCCTTTCTGCTGCCCTTTAGCTCCCCACGCCTGCCATATCTGCATATGCAGCCACATGTCACTGTCATGTGTCACTGCCACGTCTCCCTGCAGACACCACCACCCCGTTAGCCAGGGCCACAAATAGTCAGCCAGCCTGCTGTAGGCAGGCCTGCACTTTACCAGCCTTGATGGGCACGGGTGGTCTGGAGATCTTGGTAAAATGCCAATCTGGCTTAGTGGGTTCTGCTTTTCTAGCAAGTTCCCAGGTAGGTGGGCACGGCTTGTCCATGGGCCCCACTTCCAGCAGCAAGAATTTAGAACACAGACTCTGTGACAGCAGCATGCTACAGAGACTCGAAGTGTCTGAGTTACAGGCCCTGCTCTCAAGGAGGCGTGGGAGCGGATTCATGTAGGTCAGACGAATGGATGGATGAACGAATGACTAAGGGCACAACTCCATGGTACTGGGTGTCTGTAAGTGTAGAGCTCGCAGGAGGGAGAGAGATGGAAGACAGAAGCCAGCCACTTTCACATGTCTGGCAGGGTTTGGGCCCCTCAAGGGGTGTCCCTGGAGCCCCTGCACTGGGCCATTGCTTGACGCATGCACAGAGCAAATGCTCTGTCACTCTTGGAGATGGGCTGTGGCTGGACAATCGTCTGACGTGGAACTGACTGCTTCCCATGCAGCCTCTGCTGGGAGTGCTGCGACTTCTCTGCACCGAGGCTTTGACACTTGTCCCCTCACCCCAGCACCATCAAGAGCTGATGAGAGAGACACATGTTCCTTAAAGCCAAATGCCGTGCCCTTTAAGAAAAGGCAAAATTTTGTATGAAAGGGTTCTGTAATTAAAAAAAAAAAAAAAACGTTACATGGGGCGATCATTTTTGTATTTCTTCAAAAAGTAAGTCTTTAAAAAACCCAGACATCTCTCTGTTTTTCTCCCAAAGGCCTATCTAGTAGGAGAGGAGTCAAGGAGGGAAAAAGGAGAAGAGAGGCAGCTCTGAGCCAGACTCAGTGACAACCAGTGGCATTCATGACAGCCTCTGCGTCTGGCCTTGATCTTGTCTGTAGAGCCACGTCTTATTTCCAGTAGCCCCCATGGCTGACCCCCCATTGTCCTGGGCCCCTTGCCTTGTCTTCTGGGTCATGGTTCTGCTAGCCTTGTCGTGGGAGCCATCGTGTGCTCTCACCATCGCTGTGCATTTCAAAACCCCACCCATCCCGGAGGCTCCCTTGGCTCAGGGAGCCTTCCCCAGCTTGCTCTGTGGCCTCCAGAATGCTCTTCTTGTTCTCTCTCTCTGTGCTCGTGGTTTCTTTTCTTTCTCTTTTTTAGGAGGGTGCCTTCTTCCAGCGTTTTTCAGTCCATTTTTGATTCCCTTACGAACTCAGAGGCAGCCCCTTAATCCCTTCTGTCTCCCCATTTCCTACCGCAGTGAGGTGTTCAGTGTGAGTGCTGAGCGGGATTTGTGCGGTGCTGAGACAGGGCTGAGGAGACTGAGTGCGATTCTTGATGCCGTTTGCGTTTGAGACTACATAGTGACACATTTATGCTCCAGTGCGAAGGAATGTCCACCATAAATCTGGAAACCCTACCCTGGACAGTCCTGATTCTGTTACTCTGCCCCAAAAAATGTCAAAGGAAAACATAAACACATCTTGAAAGGATGTCTGAACTGAGCCCGACCAACAGAGACTGAACGCCACTGAGAGACTGAACGCTGAACGCCACTGAGCGCCTGGACCCCCTCTCCCTCCACCATGGCCGACTGGGGGAAGCGTGGCCAGAGGTTGGGTGAAGCGTGTGCTTTCACCGCCTGCCATATTTGGGGATGGCTTTGCCTCTCAGGAATGTGAATCCTTCCTCACTTTATCACTATTTTTAAATGGAATTTGTGCAGAGGGAGAGAAAGCTCCTTTCTTTCCTGTCTACCTACAAATATCTTGCCCAGTGAGTCTGTGTCTACAGAAGTCTAAATTTAATACCCACAGTAAAAGGAAAACAGCAAAAGAGTTCTTTCACGACACAAAATGACTGGTTGAACCCGTCTGTCTCACTGAGTCGGTCGGATCTGGGGTAGATGCACGGATTCTGTCTGATCGCTCAGTGTTCTCCCAGCAGCAAGGTCGGGGCTTTCCTCAAGGGTGTGAGTGGATGGTGAGGCCACGTAGGAGCTTCGTCCTCAGTTTTCGATGCCCTTCCTTCACCAAGTCCAGTTCTGCACGTCTCCGTGCCTCCTCATCAGTTTAGAGTTGCTGGGCTAGAAGGCTTTTCACGTGACGTGAACAAACACTTATTTTCATTATTTTCAAACATTTATTTAACGGAGACCCTTCTAAATTGTAATGCACATTTCCCTGCCTCTTCGAAGAGACCGTATTAAACTGCAAAGAACATTTTTCTTGGACACTTAAATTCATTGTGACAAACCATAGGATTGCTGCAGATGCTATAAAACGGGGTATTCCCTGGAGCCACTGAGGACCCCAGAGCATTTGACTCCCACCCTGCTGGCCCAAGGTTACCAGGTTTTTTACTCACTTTGTCAACTTCATATTGCTTTTCTGTCTATCTCCTCTCTTCTTGTCCCTTCTTGCTCTTGTTATTGTTTTCATTCTACAACCGCTCTCTTCCCTCTGTGTTTTTGCATCTAATGGGTGACGTCAGATGACATTTTACCTGTTAAAAGAATATCTAAACTATGAATCAACAGACACTGAGCAAGAGGGACTCTAGGATGTATAAAATGCATATGCTCAAGTACATGCCCTAAATCCTGGCCACTCAGAATTCTGAGTGGTCACTGGTTTATTTCCTCTTCTTTTTAGCTTCTTGGCTATATTCTGGATAGTGAGATTGCTGGGTAAGTAATCTCCAAGTCCGTGGTTCCCCTCTACCCCTTTGGCTACATATAAGTTCAATTCTAGTCTGAGTCACAAATCAGAGGCTTTTATTTAATTTTTTAAAGATTTTATTTATTTATTTGACAGAGATCACAAGTAGGCAGAGAGGCAGGCAGAGAGTGGCAGGGAAGCAGGCTCTCCACTGAGCAGAGAGCCTGATGCAGGCTTGATCCCAGGACCCTGGGATCATGACCTGAGCCAAAGGCAGAGGCTTAACCTACTGAGCCACCCAAGCACCCTTGTCTATTTAAATTTGTTTATTTGTGGAGCATAAGAAATAACATGGAGGACATGGAGAGATGGAGAGGAGAAGAGAGTTGAGGGAAATTGGAGGGGGAGACGAACCATGAGAGACTGTGGACTCTGAAAAACAATCTGAGGGTTTTGGAGGGGTGGAGGGTAGGAGGTTGGGTGAGCCCGATGGTGGGTATTATGGAGGGTATGTATTGCATGGAGCACTGAGTGTGGCGCATAAACAATGAATTCTGGAACACTGAAAAGAAATTTTAAAAATAAAAGTTTTTTTTTTAAATGTTAAATTTTATTTTGCTTTGATCAGTTTTCATCTCCAATGAAAAAAACTTTTGTTTTCCCTCATAGGGAGCAGAGAACTAAACTGTAGTCACAGATGAACCATGATTACTGGGCAGAATCCAGAACTCCTATGTGTAGAAAGAGTTCACTGGCAAAGAGAAATCACAGACTTAGAGGATGAAATCTAGAGCAGCCTCGCTCTGGAGGATGTGGTACTTCACTGCCCACCAAACCAGATCACCTTGAAACAGGCTTTGGTTTTTTTCATATATTTTAGTGTTTTCACCAAACCTTTTTTATTTGGTTGAATCTTTATGGCCACTTGTATTTGAGGTCAACCCAGCTTTGTAGCTGCTTACATACTGTTTGTATCATAAAAGAAATCATATTTTGCATAGACATGCACTAGTCCACGGGGTTTCCCTAAGTCCTCCGGTGTGCTGACATTGTGCTAGGCACTGTTCTTATCCCCAGAGGGGCTCCCGGGCTCATTGCTAACACCAATGAATAGAAAGGTTAAAAAAAAAAAAAAAGGAAGCCGCACAAAAAAAGTAAGTAGCATAGATTGTTAAGTGGACACAGGCTACAGGTGCCAAAGGGATTCAGGAAGGCAGGGAGAAAGTTGTGTTCTGGAGATATCGCAGAAGTCTTCGGGGCGGGGTTGGGAGGGCTTCCCCTGGGGGGTCTTGAGAAATGTGTGGGGTTTGGTCAGTCATCCTCCCTTCCAGGTGGAAGACAGGACCCATGGCCTCAAGGAGGGCCTGGGATACTGCGGGTCTGAGCCATGCTTTCTCCTGGCAGAGGCTGAGGCTGAGGAAAGGCTCAGAGAGCTTCATGCCCCGCCTTGAATAGGAGCTTGGGAAAAGAGCGAATGCAGGCCCATGGCCGGCAGAGCAGTGGGAAGCCGTGGTTCAATCCTTCACCCACTTCCATCCAGGCTGCACAAAACATGGAGGCATCTCTTTAAATAATGAGACGTCTTTCTCTTTCTGGCCAGCATATGTGCACAGAAGTTCTGCACACTTGGAATTCCAGGCTCTACTCTGAGAAGCTTCAAAGCATGAGGGATTGGAGAGAGGGAGGGGAAGCCCCAAACTCCCTGTGGGGCAGCCTGAAGCCCAGGGGGTAGAAGTAGCTTCTTCCTATGCCCTCAACTTTCCAGAGGAAAATGGGGCAGAAACTCCACTGCTCGGGAGGGCAGATCTGGTCAAGTCAGACCCCAAAGAAAGTTTCATGAAAGTGTGTTTTTCTTAAAATTCTTTGAGATACCTGACAGTCCTCAGGGAGAGAAGACCATCTGCTCCACAGGAAGAAGGTCTATTCTGGGTTCTTTCCCCTTTAGTATCAATAAAGACACCAGGAGCCTCTAGAGAAGAGCTGAGCCCTGGGGAGCAGGCTGTGGCAGGCTAAGGTGCCCCAGGGCCCTCATCAGGGAAGGTGAGGTGAGGTGGGAAGCAGCAGAGGGCCAGGGGACCAACTAGGAAATTCTGGCTTCTCCCCTGGCTCACAGAACTTGGTCCAGCTGGACCAGCCGCCCAGCTCCCTGGACAGGACTTCGGCAGTGACCAATCATCCCTGGCCAGGACTGCTCAACCTGGCGGCAGTGCCCACTCCCCCCGGGGACTCCCGGACCCCGGGCCAGGAAGAGCAGACACCACGTCTGAGCCTGGACCTAAACAGTCCCCCACCTGGGCAGCAGGCAGGTTTAGTCTCCGCTCCCTCCGTCCTCTGTGGCTGCTTGAGCCCTCTCCCCGGGGCCTGCCCCCGCCCCCACACCTTCACACAGGTCTTCCTCTGTGCTATAACACACCGGCCCCTTTCCTGGCTATTGGCTCCGGCCAACGTCTGCCAAGGCTCCAGAGGAGGCTCTTTCTTTGCAAAGCTGGATGGGGGAGGGGTTGGGGGCTGTGGCTCTGAATCTTCAGGTGGAAGCACCGGGCCAGGTACTCCGGGAAGTGGCCAGAAGATAGGTAGAGGCAACTCCCCAAACCTGGCCCTTCCTGACGGTCTCGGAGGTTTAGGGTTCCAGATACCATCGCGAACTGCCCCCGTGCCCTCCTTCCTGCCTTCCGCCCAAGGTCCCAACGCGGAGCCCCCCTAACCCTCCCTGCTACTCCTTCCTACCACTTTGCCGGCTCCCTCCCAAGTCTTTTCCGTCCACGGTCTAGGGCTCCCGGCCTGCGCCTCTGCAAACACCCCCCGCCCCTCCAATCCGGGCAGAACTCCGAGGGGAGGGGCCGGAGGCCCCCCTTCCCGCCTGTGGTCGGAGGGGGCAGCGCCGCAGTCCTGGGTTGGGGGGAGGACAGCAGCCGTCTCTGCGCCCCGCCCGATCAGGCCACTCAGAACACTAGGGGTGGGGGGCGGGAAGCAGGGCTAGGGGAGAGGGGGGTCCAGCCCAGGCAGGTGCGGGCTCTGGCTGGGCCCCGGCCGGCTCCGGGGGCGGGGTCTCAGGTTACAACCCCGCGGGGGGCCGGGGGCGGCCCGCGGTTTGGGCGAGTTCGCCAGCCTCGAGAGGGGCCGGGCGCATATAACGGGCTCCGCGGAGGGGAGAAGACGCAGAGCGCTGCTGGGCTGCCGGGTCTCCTGCCTCCTCCTCGTACTCCAAAGGCCTCCTGCATGAGGGCGCGGTAGAGACCCGGACCCACGCCGTGCTCCTGCCGCCTCGCTGCGCTCCGCTTGGGCCTGCTCCGCCAGGCCCCGCGGTGAGCCATGATCCGCTTCGGGGCTCCCCAGACGCTGGTGCTGCTGACGCTGCTCGTCGCCGCTGTCCTTCGATGTCAGGGCCAGGATGTCCGTAAGTCGCCCAATGTCCCTGCCTGCCACCCTTCTGTGTCGTCCCTTCGCACCCTTCCTCCCGCGCCCTCTCCCGCTCTGGAGCCGGTGGGTCCGGGTCAGAGTGGCTCCCGGGGTCACCGCGTGCCGAGACTTGGGTGCAAGACGCGCGGAGTTCTGCAAGTTCGGGCTCTGTCTGAGCGTCCTCTGGTGCGGGTCGCAGTTGGAGGCAATTGCAGGTCTCTCCGTTGCGCAGGAATTTGAAACGTGCAAAGTATCGGGTCGAGATGTTTGAGCGCAGATTTAAGCGCGCTCTCTTCCACCGGCTTTGGTAATTAGGCAGGGGCACACGCGCACAACTCACCTCCCCGAAGCACTCGGAGTTCAGCAAAAACAGGTCTTGGCCCATCGATCTTAGGAGAAGTTGAAACGGGCCCTAGCGAAGGAGTGAGAAAGCACCAAAGTGTTGACCTCGCAATCTTCTCCAGCGGTTGGTGGCTGGAGGGTTCAAAGGGGAGTTAGACAAAGGAGATGCTCTGAAACTGGTGGGCTGAAATCCGAGGCCACAAAGAGGCTTCCCGAGAGCCGCTCTGAGACTTCAGCGCCTCTCGAAGTTTCCTCCCCCTCCTGGCTGGCGCAGGAGCAAGGTGCAGCAGCCCTCATTCTCATCTCGGCTTTCGCCCTGCCTCTAACGGGTGCAGAAACTTCCCGTAGGAGAGGCGGTCTGAAAGGCGATAACATTCCAACCAGATTGTGCTTTTCAAACGCCCCCAGAAAATAGCGCCCCCTCCCCGCCGACCTCCCCTCCAAACCCGGAGGTTCTACAATGAGTTACTCTTCTAAGTTCCTGGAGCTCGTGGAGCCAAGCTGCTAGCTGTGGGTCTGTCTCTCTGTGTGTGTAGCAAGGGAGGGGGCACTGTTGGTCGACTGCTATAACAATTTCAACCGAATATAGTTAGAGATGGCAGTTTCACAATCTAGTTCAAAGGCGGTTCGGATCGCACCTTTCCATCTCTGGTAAAGTCCACTGTCTGGGATTATATTCAGGACAAACGAAGCCTGGAAAGAGTATTAGGTAGAGAGGACTTTTTTTTTTTTTTTCCTTTTTCTCCACGTGTTTGGGCACGTTTCCGATGGCTGAGATTCCAGCCCTGTCTTTGTATGTTACAGACTGTAAATCAATCGCAGAGGAAACTTTTTTGGGGGGCGGAGGATGAGGTGGGTGGGAATCAAAATCTCTGTGGCGACCAGGCTCTATTTGGTCTCTCCTGCCACCAGGTTGTCTCCAGAGACGGTCTGGAAAGCTCTGGGCCCAGGAGGGCTTTCCGTTCGTTAGCTCGGCTGTGAGGCGGGGGCAGGAGTGGGGCCTGCGGCACAGCCGCAGGGAGCTCGGGCAGGAGTTTCTGGCCAGGTCTTCCGGTGTTGCGCTGAACTGGCCGCGCGCTCCCGGGCACTTGTTGGAATACGGTGTGTCTCTAAGTGATCCCAGCTTGGTCTGACTATATTTTTGTCTTCAGTTCGCACGGACACCCACCTCTGCTCAGTGCACAGTGAAATTAAGTCGCTCCAAAATAATTTGGGAGAATTTGGGAATTCTCCATCTATTAGAGGCATTCAGGTCAGTGGCGGAGCGCTCTCCCGCCGCAGCTTTACCGGGAGTAAGTGAATTCCACAGTTTCCTGGGCCCAGATATTCTAGTCGCAACCCCTTCTCCCCAGGAGGAGTGCATCGGGGCGGTTGACTCTGCTCCCTGGAGCGTTCCTGCCGGATCACCCCCTCCTCCGTGGGCGGTGGACCCAGAGACGTGACGTGGAGAAAGGCACGATCTGCGTGGATGTCAGGGATGTCAGAACCCTTAAGCTGGGGCACACCCCTCCTCCCCAGCTGCCCACGAGTTTGAGAAACTCATTGGAGGCGGCGTATTTGACCCACATCTGCATTTCACAGCCCTCGCCTCCTAAAGTGCCCCTCGGCTGAGGGGAGAGACCTCAATTCTCCTTTGTGAGGCTTGTTTGCGTTGGGAGATTGGCAGAGATGGCTTCCAGATGGGCTGAAATGCTGCCCGTATTTATTTAAACTGGTTCCTTGCGGAGACCTGTGAATCGGGCTCTGTGTGCGCTCGAGAAAAGCTCCATTCATGAGAGGCGAGGTCCGGTGGATTCCCCCGGACTCCCCGACCCCCTCTCCACAATGCCCCCCTGTGCCCGCCCGCCGCCACCTCCCGGGCTCCAGCTCTGCGCAAAGCGGCGGCGAAGCAAAAACAGTTCCCCGAAAGAGGTAACTTTTTAATTGGCCTGCTACAAAGGAGCGCTTTATGCGGCGCTGCGGTAACGAGGGGAAACGGATCAGGCGCGCCGGGATGCTATCGGCAGCCGTTTGGAACCGCAATTATGGTGGTGCTGGGCTCCTCCGTCCACACCTAGGGGATCCGGTTACGGGGCTGGCTCCTTTCTGGGGCAGTCATTTAATCCTACTTTTCACCCTCCCAGTGTCTGTGGGCGAGCCGCGTCCAGCGCTGCAGCCGCGAGAGTCACCCCGCGGCTCGCAAGGCCAGCGCCGCCCGGCCCCGCCCCCCGCATCCCGGCGCCGCCCTTCCGCGGGAAATCCGAGCCGCGTGCGGGTGCTCCCCCTCCTCCCAGCATTTTCTTTTTTAACCCCGAGCCCTCTTGAGTGAGGGCGGGCTTTTCCTTATACCGGACGGGAGACCTCTATCCCCTTCACCTGCCCCTGCCCCACCACCCGCTTTTTGCCATTCCAGCTATTTTAGCGGTGGGCGTGTCACGGCACTGGGACCCGGTGTACCCCCTGGGATCCCCGTACCCTCGCCGGGATTATTTTGCCTAAAGGCTGAGAGGGTTCCTACAGGTGGCAAAGGTCGGGGTGGGGGGGGTTTATCTTTAGATTTTCAGAGTCTCCTTCAAGAGCAGCAGGCAGGCCCTTTTCTTTCTCCGCCCACCTGGTTTGTGGCTCTTTCCTATTATTCATCCCCTGCAGCTGCCATTGCTTTGGGGATTTTGATGAGAAAAACAGCGCTGGGCGCTCCCTAGCACGTGGTGCGGGCTCTTCAGCCCTTGGCGCTCTCGGGAGAGCTCTTGTCAGCACAGGCTTCGTTTGCAGGGTGAATTCCAGACGGCCGGGCGCTGGTAGAGAGAGAGAGAGGACTGGTCCGTGCCGTTCTTGGTCTGCATTCTTGGACGAGACCAGGCCTGGACTGGGCTAATCTTAGCCCAGGCCAGGCGTTCAAAGCCCCCTGAGCCCTCCCCACCCCCCCACATTGATGTGTTGGCTTCTGATGAGGTTAGGGTCTCTTACACGGAGGGGAAGGGCTGGAGGTCAGCTGTGGAGGGGGGTGGGGGGCCGGGGGAGGGAAGTGTCTCTTGGCCCTTCCTGCCTCCCAAGGCATTCTGTTAGCCTGCTGGGATCCCCAGTGTGTTGTCTGAATTGGCCTATCCTACCCACCCCCCCAACTGGTCCGGATTCTAATAGGATTTAAATTATGGGATATTATCCTAATTCTAACAGCTCCTCCTTTCACCACCACTACCCCGGCCCCATATATCCACTTTTGGAGTCTGGCTGTTCCTAGATTCTAATTTTTGTAGGTAGAATTTTCTACATGCCTTCTGCATTTTAGCTGTCAGTTGTATTTAGCAAATCCCATAATTCCTAGAGGAAGGCAGAAAAAAGGCCTCTGTAGCTGTGCTGGGGAATGGGGTGTCTGTTTTCTCCTCTCCCCTGTCTTTGCAGTCCCTGAGTTCCCATTCAGGGTCTCACCCCCTGCTCCCACTCCAGCTTGCCCCTGCCCCTTCACCTCTGCCCCAGGCTAGATGCCAGAAGCAAATATGCTACAGTAGCCCTGCCTCCCCCTTCCCTTCACTGCTGGGTCGGGGAGGGGGGGGGGTTCAGTGGCAAACAGAGGGCATAATGCCAGGTGCACAATAAAGGGACCTTGAATATGTGGACGATTGCAGGATGGCTTAAGAAAAATCATTTTCAGGTGATCTATGTTCAGGAGCCCGCATTCTTCAGCATTTGAGTGATGTCAAGTTGACTGCAACCTCTTTCTCTTTTTCTCTTCTGGCTCCCCACCCCCTCCTTCCCTTGGCTCTCTCTGCTTCCCCTGCCCGGCCCTTGGTGCAGAGAAGGCTGGCAGCTGTGTGCAGGATGGGCAGAGGTATAATGATAAGGATGTGTGGAAACCCGAGCCCTGCCGGATCTGTGTCTGTGACACTGGGACTGTCCTCTGCGACGACATAATCTGTGAAGACATGAAAGACTGCCTCAGCCCTGAGACCCCCTTCGGAGAGTGCTGCCCCATCTGCTCAACTGACCTCACCACTGCCGGTGGTCGTAATTTATTTATTTCCTGTTCCACATAAATAAATTACTTGCAGGTGCAGCAAATGCCCTCCCATGGATGCCGGTCCTCTCTGCGGAGTGCAGGGACTGGTTATCCATGGGACCCCAGCAGCCGAGGCTGAAAGGAAAGGCCACTTCTTGCTTGCAGGTTGAAATAGAATGAGCCTGAGACACTGAGAGAGGTCCTCCCTCACCCAAAACCTCCCCAAAATATACTTCCAGCATAGGGAAGGGCGGGTGGGATCCCACAGAAGTATCCACACTAGAATGATCTCTGCAAATCACTATAGCCACGATGGCGATCATGTGCTCTGTGGGCCAGACCGCAGATACATTCCTCTATGACCCACAGCTCATCTTCTCTGTAGAAGACCGCTAAATATCTGGTCTTCAGTGCGGAGAGACCTTGGCCGGCTAGTGGGGAGACAGAGGGCAGGCTCCCTCTTTGAAATATGGGACCTTGGTGGCAGTTTCCTTTTGCTTACCTCTCTTGGAGTTAACTGCCAATTAAGAAGCAGGTTAATAAGAGAAGGCGGAGCTGGTTCCTGGGGGGTGGGGGTGGGGCTGGGCCTGCACTCTGGTGGGTTTATTTACTCCCAGCCCAAACTGGTGCTGGGGGTGGTGCATGCGTGTCCGTGACCCCTCTACAGCACTTGGACACAGGCCCCATCTCCCCTTGGGGGGGGGGGCACATGCCTAGGCCCCTTGGGTGGCCCTCGCTGTCCCCCTCCTACTCAAACGGAGAAGCAAGTGGAAAGGGAAGCAAGGAGTTGCCCTTCCTTAACACTTCGCCAACACTGGTGACCTGCTTTTATGGTCCAGATTTCCGGATCATTTCTGAGGCCCACGTGAGGGAAGTGTTGATTGCCTCACTACTTTGCTGCCACAGAGGGGGAAGGGGGTCTCTGATTTGGGAAGGCCCTCACTGCAATGCCCTCTCTAACTCCCATGCCCTGCTGTGTTCATGTGCTTGCTTCGAGGAGACCCAGCTTGAACGTAAGACCCTTCTGACCACCTAACTCCACTTCTGGGAGGGCTCGGGCTGCGGGAAGGGCTTCCTACCCTGTGGGGAGAGAAGACACTTGGACCTTCTTCGAGCTTCTGGTGCTTCCTTTCTTGGTGCTAATTAGACCTTGAGTGCCTCATTTTCTCTTCCTACGCCCTGCTCCATTCTTTTGCATGCCGACTGCTTTTTCAGTAACAAAGTCTGGGTCAGCTCCCTTCCTCAAGGGACCTCAGCAACCCCAGGACCCCAATGACCCTAACATCCCAGTGGAGGGACAGGAAGCTGCCTCCTTCTGGGGTTGTGTCCTTGTCTTTGTTTAATCCATTAAGGAGTGTTTGCGTGACAAGAACTCGTCCTTCTCCATCTCACAATTTTTCATTCTTCTCTTTTTCCCTCTGCAGGGCAACCAGGACCAAAGGTAAGGGCTTTTTCTTCTCCTTCTCCTCTTGTTTTGCTAAGTGGTGTTGTGTGCACCCAGCCCGTGGTGTTTGTAGGTAGCAGCAGAAAGCTGTCTTAGGGGGCATCTCAGGGCTTGGCCCAGGGTTTTGTACTTGGGGCTTGGTGGGCTAGCATGGCTCCCTCCTCAGACTGTGTCCTGTTTCAGGGACAGAAAGGCGAACCCGGAGACATCAAGGATGTAAGTACAGGTTTCTCTCATCCTGGTTACATTTTCTACTCGAACTGGGTCACCTCCTTGGGCTCCCTCTAATATGCCATCCTGTGGGTCTCTCTCTCTCACAGATTGTAGGACCCAAAGGACCTCCTGGGCCTCAGGTAAGAATGGGGGAAATCCCTTCCTCCATCCCTTCCTCCAGTAACTGATCTGCAGGTCCCCCGTCTTGCTGTCATCTCATCATTTTCTTCCCCTTTAGGGACCTGCAGGTGAACAAGGACCCAGAGGTGATCGTGGTGACAAAGGTGAAAAAGTGAGTTGAGAGATGTTCTCCCCCCCCCCCCCGCCCCCGTGGACTCCCCGAGTCCTCTGACCTCTCCCACCCCTCCCCCGTGTGCATGCATGACCACCTCCTCAGGGGCAGCCCATGGCCAGGCAGTCCTTGCATAAGCCTGCTTCATGTAAGTGCCCTTTTCTCTTTTTGCCAAGGGTGCCCCTGGACCTCGTGGCAGAGATGGAGAGCCTGGGACCCCTGGAAATCCTGGCCCCCCGGGACCCCCTGGCCCCCCGGGTCCCCCCGGCCTTGGTGGAGTAAGTATCCTTACGTCCCCTCTCTGCAGGCTGTCCCTCTGGACATGGGACTTCCAAAATTGCTACTCACACTTGGCTGGCTGGCGCCCAGGGCTGCGAGCAGTGTGTACATAGCCCGTCCTTGGGCTTCTCCCTGGGCCTGTAATTTAGTGGAATCACATATTACGCCTGACACTGCGGCGCTAAGGGAGGACTTTTTGCACTCGCCGGGTGTCTGCAGGGCAAGTCTTCAGTTACCAGGTTCCCAGGCATCTGTCCTGTGTGGTCGATTCCTGGGCGCGGGAGTGGGGGCGGAGGGAGAGGTTGACTGGACGCTGGCAGTTCCCTGGAAGAAGAGTGGCCGCTGTCCTTGGAAGACATTTACTCCTGGTCCTTGCCGGGTACATTCCAAGCCACCAATTCGCTCTCATGAAAGAGCCCCACTGAGCAAAGGTGTGCGGTGAAAGACATTTTTGGAATTAAACATCGACAGATTATATTATTGTCAAGTTTTGGCACATTTGCTGTTTTGGTGTTTGCTAGGTTTTACATTTTTAAACTTCGGTGGCTTGCAGATGCCTATGTCTTCCCTTGCCTGAAATATTTTAAGGCTGTTGATTTTAGTCTTTTGCTGGGCATTAAATGCCTGGGAATTAAAAAAAAAAAAACTTTAAGAGGAATATTTTAATTGTATTTCTCAATGTAGGTCAGACAATGTATTTATTATATTAGAATTTTAAAAATAATTCCATACAATGAAATGCAGGTAACTGAGACTCCTCCAAATAGCTCTGTATCTCCCAGGGAAAAGATTATGCCAGAATCTCCTAACGCATTTCCAGAATGATTTTTCAGGCATCATTGGCAATTCTGTCCAATGCAGTTAGTCTACAATAATTAGTTTATCTAAAATAGAGTTTTGGCTTGGGGTGCCAGGGTGGCTCAGTGGGTTAAAGCCTCTGCCTTCAGCTTAGGTCATGATCCCAACGACCTGTGATTGAGCCCTGCATTGGGCTCTCTGCTCAGAAGGGAGCTTGCTTCCTCCTCTCTCTCTGCCTGCCTCTCTGCCTACTTGTGATCTCTGTCTGTCAAATAAATAAATAAAATCTTCAAGATAAATAAATAAATAAATAAAATAAAATAGAGGGTTTTTTTCCCCCTATCCTGGTTTATAGCTTACCTAGATGAGAAGGAACAACCTGGGGCCTCTCAGTCTTCTAATGTCATTGAGTTTATTTGCAGAACTTCGCTGCTCAGATGGCTGGAGGATTCGATGAGAAGGCTGGTGGTGCCCAGATGGGAGTGATGCAAGGGCCAATGGTAAGAAAAGACAAGGGGTTTTTGCAGCCAAAATGGCAGGAGGTGGCGCTTAGCAGAGCCAGAGAATCTGACAACCTTACGTTACAGATAATTGCTTAGAGCAGCTCTTCTCCCTCACTTATGTAACCTCCCATGGGGTCAGCCCAAAGCATTTGGTTTTTAATGGTGATGGGTGCCAGGTCCAATGACGCGCCGGAGTGACCAAGAAGAATGAGGATGGAGAGATGCATGGAGGTTGAGGCTGGAAGGCCAGTCGCTGTTGCTCTTGGAATGAGAACTGAAGAATGCAGACAGCAGCCACTGTCCTCCAGCACCCACAGACTTCCAGCAGGAAATCTCAGCCCTGCAGCTCCGACTTGGCACGAGCTAAATGAAACTCAGACTTTAGTAAACATGGCTGCAGGCCAGGAGAAAGCAAGGCCAGCTTCTCTATCCAAATGGTGCCTATAAATAAGTAGATTGTTGCGCAGGGAGTGGGAAATGAGAGGGAGCAGCCACTGCAGGCCCCCTGCCCACAGAGTAACTTTTTGTCCTTTGTCTGGGCTGCTGGCTGTGGAGTGAGGGCACACTGGTGGCCGCTGGCGCATCACTTCCAGTAACTCTCTTCCTCCTCTCACTGCAGGGCCCCATGGGACCTCGGGGACCTCCAGGCCCTGCCGGTGCTCCTGTAAGTACTGGGTCTTTCTGCTCTGCGGTAGTGCAGACACTTTTTCAAGCTCTCATGTGTCAGTTTGTGGGCTTAACTTGGTATGCTCATGTTACTTTTTAAGGGACCTCAAGGATTTCAAGGCAACCCTGGTGAACCTGGGGAACCCGGAGTTTCAGTGAGTACCTGCGCTCCCCCTGGGGGGGCGGCTCCAGCAATGTACCATGCAGACCCCAAGACTGCCCTGAGTTTTCCCAGGGGAGGACCCCAAAATGCCACTTCTTAGCTCCACAGGGATCTCTCCCAGAGAAGCCCAGGTGGCAAGAACCACCAGGAACTCTGTCACAATAGTCCCCTTTCTGGGTCACCCCTGGCCTGTGCTGCCTGCTGCCTTCCAGTATGATCAGCTCTGCCCTCTTGCTTTCTCTCAGCACTGAGTAGGCTTCCCAAACTCCAGCCTCCATCTTTCTTCCTTATGGGAGAACTTAGATTCCAAAGGCTGCAGTTCCCAAATTTGGTCTACTAATAAGGCATCATTCCCCCTCCAACGATCTCATAAACTCTCTCACTTCGTTTGTAGGGTCCCATGGGCCCCCGTGGTCCTCCTGGCCCCCCTGGAAAACCTGGTGATGATGTGAGTACCCCCAAGTGGTCCGATGAGTGGCTGCCTCCTTTGGAAGGGTGTGGAGAGGGGGGTGTCTATGGGGGCAGGTGTGGAAGTGCCCTCAGCCTGGCCCAGGGTAGAGGTGTCCTTAGGAGCAGGACTGGTCCATCAGAGCCTCAGACCCTGTCTACTGTCTACATTCCCCCTTGCAGCTTAGCTTACGAGTGCCTGGGGACTGCTTTGGACCCACTGGGAAGGGAAATAATTAAAATATCATTAGCTCCGGGAAGGGAAATTGAGAAATGGGAGAAAGGAGAGTGAAAAGATGTCATGAAGGGAAAACAAAAGGAAGACACTCAACAGCCCAACATTATCTTAATTGTAAATGAGCTAGGAAAAGCACAGCCCACGTCAGGATGTCTGCAAAGGATACAGACGAAGTGAAGAGACCAGAGTTGGCTCTCGAGCTATTCTTATGAATCCCATTAGATGGTAAAAGTCTCTCCGGGTAAGGCAGCGCTAGCCGGGTCTGCAGGGCTTAGGAGGAGAAGAGGAAAGTTCTCTGGGGAAGCTGCAGGCTGGTCCAGATGCAGATGTTTGCCCACACAGTGAGCAGCTCTCCAAAAGAATACATCATGACCCAGAAAGGCGTTTGAAGCCTAGACTCTGGGGAAGGTGGGGGAGATGAGCAAGCACGTGGGCGAAAGGCACAGAAGCCGGGTGGGGAAGAGAGACGCCATCCGGAGCGGGCCAACCAGGCTGACTTGTCTTGTGGGGAAGCTGAAGTACATCTCTTTCCCTTTAGGGCGAAGCTGGAAAGCCTGGGAAATCTGGTGAAAGAGGCCCCCCTGGCCCTCAGGTAAAGTGCTCCCCTTTCCCAGCTGCAAACCTTGTTCCGAGTCTCCCTCTCTGCAGCTAAGGCAGTGGCCTCCCACCCAGCGCGTCCAGTTCAGCTAGCTCCCTTCTAACACGGGATTCCAACAGCCCATACGTACATCACCCCTCCGTGTGGACGCATAGGATCCTCACACAGGCCCACAGGGTGGGGGGATGCCGGGCAGCTCTGGTTTAAACCCATTTTGCCTAAGCTGGGGTGAGGTGTGGTATGGGGGCTCTGCGACCTACTGCAAGGCCCACCCGAGTGCTGGGCTTCTGGCTGCCCTGCTGGCCTGAGGGAGCTGGCTCCGAAGGTTCTGGAGCAGAGCAGGGCAGCCTGGACTCTGCCCTCTGCTCTGCCTTGAACATCTCCTCTTTGGACCGCAGGGTGCTCGCGGCTTCCCGGGAACCCCAGGCCTTCCTGGTGTCAAGGGTCACAGAGTAAGTATTGTGGATGAGGGTGCTGGAAGGGAGGTATTGCCCAGGGGAGAGAAAAGCATTCAGGGGGCATGAATCTTCTTTAAAGTGTTTTCCAGAAATGTGATGGGATGTTTTCTCTTGTCCTCTAGGGCTACCCAGGTCTAGATGGTGCTAAGGGAGAAGCTGGGGCTCCAGGTGTGAAGGTAAGGATGGAGAAGCACATGGGGTGGGGACAGAGGGAGGCCATGAGCCTCCTCTCTCTCCGGTCAGGGAGATGTTATTGAGCCAGTGGGTTAGCATAGAACAGCTTTGCCTGGGGACAGCCAGGCCTGCATCCTGCTGGAAGAAGGGCAGGTCGGGAGCACTCGGGGAATTGTCCATTTCAAAATTGAAGTTTGGGGGTCTTGGTGCTAACTGAGTTGACCAGAGCTTTTGGCTTCCTCCTCGGGAGTTTTCTGGGGGCTGCCACAGGGGACCCCCTCACTGACCCTATGCATCTTTTTCCCAGGGAGAGAGTGGTTCACCCGGAGAGAATGGCTCTCCAGGCCCAATGGTGAGTATGACTATCGCCCCTCGGGACAGCCTCCAGACCCCCTCCCACCAGCTTCTAACAGCCAGCTGATGGTTCTTCTGTGTAAACTGTTCCCTTTGTGCAAAGGAGATACTCAGCTTTGTAGATCTGATCTCACTGTGATCAGATCGAAAAGGGACATTTATTGAATAGATGATTTGTTCAAGGTTCACCAACATTTCCTTGCCATAGCCGTGCGCTAAGATGGGCTTCAGTTTTAAAAAATTGCTTTTCTTCTCCACATTTTGGGGAGTTCATCTGTGGCTTGACGCAAGATGTGTCAGTGACAAGGCTCCCAGTGGTGCCAGCAGGAGTGTCGATGGTTCTGTCTGGGCAGAAATGCCTTAGATGAGATGCGGGGGGTCCTAGGCAAGCTGGGAAGGCATCATCAGGGGCCACGGCACCTCCCTCCCCGCCATCAGCCCTTGCTGCCCCCTGTGGTGTCTGCTGAGAACAGGTGGAGTGTCCGTGAGTCAGCTCATGCTTATGCTGTTCTGGTGTGTTCCAGGGTCCCCGAGGCCTGCCCGGTGAGCGAGGACGGACTGGCCCTGCTGGTGCTGCAGTGAGTAATGACAAGGCCAAAGCCACCACGTGGTCCCCACTTTGGAGTTTACAGGACATTTTCCTCTAGGGCTGACCTTGACCCTCCCAATAGCCCCATGAGGCGTAGAGAGTGTGGCCATCCCGCCGGGATGGATTCTGAGTGTGCCTGGCACGAGTTCCCAGGCCCCGGTCTGCACAGCTGAAGGACAAAGGACAGGGCTGCGCTGTGGAAGGGTTGGTTGGTGGGGGCGGGATTCCCCCTGAGCCGTCAGGATTTTTCGGGTCATCCCCTTCTGAACCCCCACACGCTCCCTGTCCGTCCAGTTTGAACTTATGGACAGACTTCAACTGGCTACGGTGCTGAGCTACTTTTTGTTCTTTCCAGTGGTTGAGATGATGCTCTAGAAAAGTGTTGACCATCCCGTGTCAACTCATGGGGCTGTGACGCTGTGGCCCCGGTGGCTCAGGCACTTCCTGGGGTCAATACCTCATGTGCTCCGTCTCAGCTAATCTTCCCTCAAATCCTGTGTAGATTCTACCATTTTCCCCATTTTATTTATTTATTTTTTAGATTTTGTGCTCGCTTCGGCAGCACATATATTTATTTTTTAGATTTTATATCTTTATTTGAGAGAGCGAGCAGGGGCTTGGGGAGGGGGAGGGGAGGAGAGAGAGGGAGGGGCAGCCTCCCTGCTGAGCAGGGACTCCCAACACCACTGCAGGCAGGGCCTGGATCCCAGGACCCTGAGACCATGACCTGAGCCGAAGGCAGACGCTTAACTGACTGAGCCACCCAGGCGCCCCTTGTCTCCCCAAGAGAGAAGAAGAAACTGAGGCCCAGAAAGGTTAAATTGCTTCAGGCAGTGCTTGGCAGCCTCAGACTCTAGCAACTTCTTGTTGATGTGGGAGGGGAAGGGCATGTGCAGGAGATTTGTGGCCTGAGGAGAAAGGAGCTGTGGGAGTTTAGCTCTGCTCCCTCAGCAGTAGAGAGCCCTTCTGGGTGCTTGGTCAGGCGAGGAATGTGATGAAAGCCATGTTCAAGAAACACCGAGCTTTCTGTTGGGCTCATACCCCAGCCACCCAACCTCCGAGGCCCCGCCTCACAGGCCCTGGCCAGGTTGGCCCAAGTAAACCAGCTTTATTCCCTCGGCTGCTTTGCATGTAATGCATGTGTTTGGCAGAAATGTCCCTCAAAAGCAGACCAGGGAAATAATAGGCAGCCTGGACCCCCATTTGTCAGCCTGCCCAGGTGCCTTATCCAGGGGTCACTTTGCGTGAGCGGATCAGAGAGCGCTGGGGCTGCCAAGAAACACTGCGATTTCTGCAGATTATGGGGACCTGGCTTGTGGCTCTTTGGCCAGGCCTGTCACCACAGTGGTTGCACCCCATGAGGGACAAAGATAAGCTGCATGCCTGTCCTTCCTCCTCCTTGCTCTGCCTTGCTGCCTCCTGGCCCCACAGTAGTCTGTCTGGCAGGCGGGGCACAGGATTTGGCATAGAAAGTTGACAACGTCACATAGTTCCAAGTGCAGGCCTGGTGTCCAGGCTGGGCCCGGGACTGGGCTGGGTTGGCCTCTGCCGGCTGTGGTCACGTGCCCCCCTTGGGCCAGACGGTGCCCTCTCCCAGCCGTGCTGTCGGCAGAGCCATGGCGCCTGGCCCCGCACAGGACTCCGCTCAGCTTCCCCTTGCTCATGCTGGGCCCCAGGCCTCTCCTCTGGCCAACCCCTGGAGGGGAGGGTGCTCCAGAGTTTCCCAAAGCAGCCAGCCTGGCCCAGAAGGGGCTCTGGCCAATGCTGAGGCTTCATGTGCCCTCTGACATTTTTTTCTGTCCAGTCTCCTCTTGTTTTCCTATTTAATGCCAATTTGGAGAGTCTCCGTCAGGAGAAATGGACCATAGCCAGGAAGAAGATTTGAGTCTTTTCTAAAACAGGAGCTCCCCCTAAAGCATCCTTTTTCTTTAGCATGCCAGCAGGGGCAGGGGCAGGCAGGTGGGCCTCGCCTTGCAAAAGGTAGCCTTCTGGCCTGCTCTGGTCCCCTGCCAAGGACCAGGGCCCAGACGTAGCTCTGTCCGGCCTAATGGTTCCTGGAGTTTGGGTAAAGGTTCCTGGTCCTGAGGGGTTTTGAGAGAGAAACTGGGGAGTGCTCACCCTAAACCTGTGGAAAAGAAACCCTCAAAACTGGTCCTATGGGTGCCTGGGTGGTTCGGCTGAGTGTCTGACTCTTGGTTTTGGCTCAGGTCATGATTTCATGGGTCATGAGATTGAGCCCCAGGTCAAGCTCATCGGTGGGCGGTGAGTCTGCTTGAAGACACCCCCCCCCCCCAACTAGCATGTGGGGTCTCTCTTAAATAAATAAATAAATCTTTACCAAAAAGACACAAAAAACTTGTCCATGAGAGAAAGAACGGCAGCCTTGTTTTAACAGTGTCATGGACTCTCAGGCATGAACTCTGATGTGGCCCTCAGGCTTAGCCCAGTGCCCTGCCCCCTCACAGGGCTGTTTCCCACCAGAGCCAGACATCCTATGGGCATCTGTGTTTCCTTAGGAACCGGTGGTCTGGTGGAGGTGGCAAGGGAGTGGATCCCAGAGGTATCCTGGTGTTAACCACAGGGAGGCCTTAACCAAGCCTTAACTAAGGAGGTTAACCAAACCCCTGAAAGTGTCTCCCGCTGCAAGCAGGTGGGAAGAATTGAGTTAGGTTTGCTGCTTGGCTCTTTCATTTTTCTTTGGTTCAATTCGCGGAGTCTTTAAATGAAGACTTGGCCTTGAAGTTGGGGATATTTGGGTTCCAAATGAAAGTTTCAGAAATGATGGACTAGTGAGGAAATCGCCCAGGCTTTGTCCACTGCTGCCCCACAGCCCATGTTCTTGCAGCCACGACAGAGGGTTCCTAGCTGCTCCCACACTTGGGCCCGGCCAGCCTCCCCCTCCTCCCTGGGGGCCCCAGGCCCCAGCGCCGCCCGAGGTTTCTGGTGGGATGGGCTGTGGATGAGGAAGGCTCAGCCCTATGGGGCTTCTCACTGTGCCTGCTTCCTTCTCCCCACTCACAGGGTGCCCGAGGCAACGATGGCCAACCAGGTCCCGCAGGCCCACCGGTAAGTGCCTTTCAGCCAGGTAGGAGCAGGCGGGGTGAGCCTTCTAAGATGGAGGAGCGGGAGCACTTTCTCCCTATTACCCTCGTGTGCAGATAACCCTCGTGTGGTTCATTTGTCTTAGCCACTCTTTTGGCATTGTTTTGAGGAGGGCTAGATCGGGAGGTCAGAGAATCATCTGTGTCTCCCTGTGTGTATAGTTAGTTAGATGCTTTGCCTTGGGAAGCCAGGCTCCGGGACACGGGCCATGGGGATAATTTTCATCCAGGGACTTTGAGCCCCAAGGGGTGCAGAGCAAAGGAATGTGAGGTGTGGGGGTGGCTCACTTTGCGAGCTGGAGAAATACTACCCAGAAATGGTGTTCACCTTCCCCCTCCTTCCTTCCTCCAGGGTCCCGTGGGTCCTGCTGGCGGTCCTGGCTTCCCTGGTGCTCCCGGGGCCAAGGTACGTGCCCTACCCCCCTTTCCCATGTTCTTGCGGACTGCTCCCTCGACAGTCCCCCCTTCCCTTCTCAGGGGTGTCTCCCACCCCACCCACTGCTGCTCTCCTGGAGGCAAGGAAGGACCTTGCATCTCCCAGCCCCCAGCTGGAAGGGAGAGTAAGCAGGCAGGATACAGAGCTGGACGGACAGGTCCAGCCCAAGACTGGGGAAGGCAGGAAACGGTGGCGAGACTCTGGAGATCTGGGAGGGGCAGAAGACCAGGACCCGAAGGGAAGAAAGCAAAGCTCAGCAAACCCTACACCCCAGAGGGAGCTGGAGGATGGGGCCGGGGGGGGGGGTGGGGGTGGGGGTGCAGGAGAGGGCTCCTGCTTAGGCTGGGGGGCTCGGCCAGCCCAGCAGGGCTAGCAGAGTGCTTCTGAGGATTGATGGGGGTGGTGAGAGGCTGGTGGGTTCAGGGAAAGGTCCCTATGGCCCTAGGGGGACCCTGGTGCACACGGTGTGCGCATTCCCTGGGAATTCTCTCTGGAGATGAATAAGGAGCCTCCCCTCGGTCACTGGCATCAGGTTGCCTTTCCCCTCCCCGGGTTTCCATGGCAACCAGACAGTGTCTGAGGCCCTGGAGCTGGGTGAAGGAGACCCATTGTGAAGAGGGACAGCGGAAGGTGAGGGGGCCTGACCTTTAGAAATAATAATTACAAAAGTGAAGCAAGAGCGTCCTGAGAAGAAACCTGAGGCGGGTGTGCCCTGCCTCCAGGTCAGCAGCCCTCGGCAAGGCCCCTTGCGAGCCACACAGCCTGGAGGCCGGCCACTCGTGCCTTTTAGGAAAGAAAGGGAAAGTGGAAGTAGAGGCCATTTTGGGGGGCTGCCTCGGACTGGGGGAGCAGGGTGCTTGGCCCAGCTGGCTCTTATCCAGGCTGCCTGGCTTGCTGCAAGCTGGCCTGGCCACAGCCTGATCCGAGTGGAGGGGTTCCCTGAGCGGAGCTGTCCAAGGGCCTCCATTTCCTCCAGACAAGCATGGGGGCGTAGAGGGGGGTGGTGGAAGGAAAGGCTGCCCACCACGCTTGCTCATCCATGAGCCCACGGCACTGCCTGGGGGGACGGGGCCCCGGCAGGACCTTGCTGAGGGGTGCTGACTGGGCTGCACGGTGCCCGCTGGGCAGCGCGGACTCATGCCCCTGCCGTGGAGGGTCATGGTGTGGAGGGGACACGGAGAGCGCAGGAGTCAGAGGGGGCGAGGTCGTCAGGTTGGCCAGCTCTCTTGGGGAAGGGCGCCTTGTGGGAACAGGTAGGAACATATGGGAACACGCCTGCACACGTGCATAGTGGGCACATGCATGGGACTTGGCTTGCTGGTGCGTGCCTGTGGCTGGCCCACGAGAGGTCTGTGTCCCCTACCTTCTCATTCCTGCCCTCTGTCTTTGCCCAGGGTGAAGCTGGCCCCACAGGTGCTCGTGGTCCCGAAGGTGCTCAAGGTCCTCGAGGTGAACCTGGTACTCCTGGGTCCCCCGGGCCGGCTGGTGCCTCCGTAAGTGCAGCTTTCCTCTGGCCTGAAGTACCTGGGGTCTGTGGCCCGGAGGCTCTTGACTCTGTTTACCTCTGAGAGAACTGGGGCCCCCATTAGAGCCCCACCCACCAAACCTTCATTTTGGCCCAGCACTTGCATCCTGAACTCTAGGGACATGTCTCCCTCCACCCTGGCCTCCCCTTGAGACACCCAGCAGGACCCTGTCTGCACTGGACAGTTCTTGAATCTGCAGCCTGGGAGGGCAGGGAGGTGGCTGGGGCTTACTCTCTGCTGCTTACTTTGTAATGACACTGCCTCCTTTTTCAGGGTAACCCCGGAACAGATGGAATTCCTGGAGCCAAAGGATCTGCTGTGAGTGTGGCCCTGGGACTTGTCTCCTGCAGGTAGGGTCAGTGCCTCCTTGCCCCTCTCCTGACGCCCCTCTCTTCTACTCACGCCAACAGGGTGCTCCTGGCATTGCTGGTGCCCCTGGCTTCCCTGGGCCCCGTGGGCCACCTGGTCCTCAAGGTGCAACTGGTCCTCTGGGCCCGAAAGGTCAGACGGTAAGGCCCAGCATGAACCTCAAGTCCCACCAATACCCCTGGAGTCAGACCCCGCCATCCCTCCTTCCTGCGCTCACGCCGGCATCCTTGGGAGGTGGGGGGTGGGTCCCTGGAGGGAACCCCTTGCAATAACCTGCCTCTCTCTTTCCCCAAGGGCGAGCCTGGTATTGCTGGCTTCAAGGGTGAACAAGGCCCCAAGGGAGAACCTGTGAGTATCTGCCCATCGGTCTCGGGCCCACGACCAGCCCCCAGCCCTGCTCCTCTGTAGCCCCATCCCCTGATCTGGGACCCCTCAGGTTGTGTCGGGAGGAGGGGAGGTACAGGTTGAGAAGCTGATGCAGCTTAAGCTCTCATCTTTGGTTTGAGCAGTTGGAACAGTTTCAACTTTCCACCCTCGCTCGCCCATTGAGCCACTTCTGCTCTCCCTGAGCCGAGCCTTTACGGGCCCCCTTCCCCGTCCCCCCAGCCTTGAAACAATAGCCAAGGCCGCTCCCCCCCACCTGCTAGGCCAGTGACCACCCGGCACCCCATGAAGACTCACCCCGTTTCTCTTTTGTGTGGTTCTCAGGGCCCTGCTGGCCCCCAAGGAGCCCCTGGTCCTGCTGGTGAAGAAGGCAAACGAGGAGCCCGTGGAGAGCCCGGTGGTGCTGGGCCCGTCGGTCCCCCTGGAGAGAGAGTGAGTGGGCTGGGAGTCCGCACTTTGCGTGGGCTGTGTCCTGGATGGGGAAACTGTCTTTGCGGCTCTGTGTTCTGGCCAAGTCCTGTGGCCTGAGTATCAGATTCCGCTCTTCTCCGCTCACTGGCGCGGGGACAGGGAACCTGCTTATTTGTGCCACCCGCCCCCCCCACCAGGATGGCACGAAGCAGTCTGAGCTGCTCCCCAGGACAGGCCTGAGAAGTTAATCTCTCGGAATCTTGCCCGCCGTAGAAATGGTGGTTTGTGGGTTGGTGGGATTGCTCTCCTGAAGCCCGGCGAGGTGCTCTGTGCGATTGGGTCAGGGGCCGTTCTAACTCACTACCTGTCCTTCCACTTCCTTCTAGGGCGCTCCTGGTAACCGTGGTTTCCCAGGTCAGGATGGTCTGGCAGGTCCCAAGGTGAGTGGGGGACGAGGGGCTGGGGTTCCTGCAGTGCTGGTGAGATGGCCTCCTGCTGACTCCCTGACTCCCTTTGTGTAGGGAGCCCCTGGAGAGCGAGGGCCCAGTGGCCTTGCTGGTCCCAAAGGAGCCAATGGTGACCCTGGCCGTCCTGGAGAGCCCGGCCTTCCTGGAGCCCGGGTGAGTAGCCGAGCTGCTTTTGCTCTTGACTTCCAGCTCTGAGCCAAGTCCCCGTGCCCTAACCCACCTGCCCCCCCCAACCCTGTGCGGCCGGGATTGGGAGGGCCTGGGATCTTCCCTGACACCCATCTTCTCTCTCTCTCTCCTGAACAAAGGGCCTCACTGGTCGCCCTGGTGATGCTGGTCCTCAAGGCAAAGTTGGTCCTTCTGTAAGTCTCCCATCTGGAACTGTTGGGAGGAGTTGGAGGGGGGCTATCTGTGGGGAGGCAGGTAGTATGAGAGACAGGATTTTGGGTGGGGGCAGCTTGTGAATTATGAGAATGGGGGAGAGGGGCTGATGGCAGGCATCAGGTCAGGTGTGGAGCTCTGAAAAGGCTACCTTTTTGTGCATTTGGGCCTTTCCTTGGAGGAAGACAAAGGCTGGTGTGCACTTCTAGGGGTGCTGCTCCTCACTGAAGCCTGCCTTATTATTGGCAGCATCTGTGCGTGTGGTGTGGGCTGCTGGCCAAAACCGTGGTCAGCGCCGCAAGCCCCATGCTGCCAACGTGGTGGGCACTTGGTAGATGCTGGAGGGACAGAGGTGGTCAGAGTGTCCACGTTCTGACCATGCTGTCCTCTCTTTCAGGGAGCCCCTGGTGAAGATGGTCGCCCTGGTCCTCCAGGTCCTCAGGGCGCTCGTGGGCAGCCTGGTGTCATGGGTTTCCCTGGCCCCAAAGGTGCCAACGTAAGTCACAACCTGCCCTTCTGTTTCCTTCCGCACCGTGTGACCTCCCTCCTCACCCCCTGGAGAAAGGAGCGGCTCCTGAATAGTTACCCATGGACAGTTATGAGTGGGAGCCCCGGTGCCCTGGTCAGCCTGGGCCTCTGTGTCCTGCAGGAGTGCATGTGATCTGGGGAACCCAGGGCTCCTGAGAGCTTCAGAGCGCCTCAGCCGTGACATAGGTCCACAGGGCAGTGCTATCACACTCCCAAGCGGAAAAGGGGGTGCGAACCCTTGGCTTGAGCTTTTGCTCTCCCGCAGGCTATGGCCCCAAGCCCCAGGCTCCCCAACCCACTCTACCCACCTCTCCCACCACAACCCTCCCTCCATGGTCCTGCCCTTTCTCCTCCAGGGTGAACCTGGCAAGGCTGGTGAGAAGGGACTGCCCGGCGCTCCTGGTCTGAGAGTAAGTAACCTGCCTCCCTGTCCCCGTGCTGGTGCCAGCTGGACGTGCGCAGAGGGAGCCGCAGCCCCTGGCCTGCTCCCGGAGTCCTCGTCAGCAGGGGGATTCCTGTGGCAGCACCCCTACAGCTCTGGGCCCTTTGGGAGTCCACACAAAGAGACTTCTGGCTGCTCATGGTCAGAAGCCCAGGGATAGGAGGAAGACACCCACACCGAGAAAGGCTGGGAAATGGAGTGGCCCTGGGAAAGAAAAGGGTAGAAATGGAATTCGGGTTGGGGGATCACGGAGGTCTGGAGTCTCTGGGCCACCTAGCGTACCTGCTCAGCACTGGGATCTGCAAAACTGAAGGACGTGGGTCATGCCATTACCCCTTTCTCTTCTCTCTAGGGTCTTCCCGGCAAAGATGGCGAGACAGGTGCTGCAGGACCCCCCGGACCTGCCGTAAGTCCCTGCCTCGCCTCTGGGAGGCCCAGTGGGCATGGGGGTGGTGGCACAGGGTCAGGGAACTCAGGCCCACCTGGTGTGATGAGGATCTGGACTCTCCTGAGACACCAGACCTGCCCTCAGCCGAGGCAGTGTGCATCCCACCGCCATTTCAGGGGTGCAGGTCATCAGTGGGAGAAGAATGAGGGTCGCACGCATGCCCAGCTTCCGCGGGCAGCCCTCCTACTGCCCCTGCAGTCCTCTCTGGCCAAGGCTGTCCAAGTCTGCAGTCCTGGCTCAGGCCACCTTTGTTTCCCTCTGTAGGGACCTGCTGGTGAACGAGGCGAGCAGGGTGCTCCTGGGCCATCTGGGTTCCAGGTAAGTGGCTGGACTGGGCCCTCTCTTCTGTTCTTCCTGTGTCCAGGACTCTGCGGGCTGCAGCAGGCATCCCTCCTCAGGGAGATGGGGGGGGATGAGGATTTCCTACCATCCTGGCTTCTGTCCAGTGCTGGGGCTCCCTGGAGGGCTGGGGCAGTAAACTCACTCCTTTGCTAATGCATGCCACTTTGTCTTCTAGGGACTTCCTGGCCCTCCTGGTCCCCCAGGTGAAGGTGGAAAACCAGGTGACCAGGTGAGTACGGGGCTCTTTGAACCTGCAAACCACTTAAATGGGAAGATCTCGTCTGATGCCCAGGAAGCAAGGGCAGGAGGATTCCCGGGGCCCTGTGAAGCCTCCACAGAGGACAGTCCGAGCTCAGCCTCTGGTGCGAGGGCTGCTCTGCCCTGGATGGGGGACAGAAAATCTTTTGCTCTCTCTCACACCCTCCTTTGTTCCCCAGGGTGTTCCCGGTGAAGCTGGAGCCCCCGGCCTCGTGGGTCCCAGGGTGAGTGTCGGCCATTTCTGGTAGTCCCCTCTGGCCGTTCTGTCAGTGCACCTGTAGTGCTCGGCCCCCCACCCCCACTTTTCCCTGGGCCTCTGCCCCCTCTCTTATGTGATTGCTCCATGGTGTCTCTACCACAGGGCGAAAGAGGTTTCCCAGGTGAACGTGGCTCTCCCGGGGCCCAGGGCCTCCAGGGCGCCCGCGGCCTCCCCGGCACTCCCGGCACGGACGGTCCCAAAGTAAGTGAGGCTGTTGGGGTTGTGTGGGCCAGCCTGGGAGGCCCTGCTGGGGGAGAAGGAAGAATGGGAAGTACTCAGGGGAAAAGAATATTGGAGGAGGGCAGATGGAAGACAAAACAGAAAGGGGGTTGGCAGAGGAGGAAGAGAAGGAAAGGAGGCTTGGGTGCTGGGATCCTGCGCAGGTGCCGTCCAACACAGACTCCCTCCCCCGCCCCACAGGGTGCATCTGGCCCAGCTGGCCCCCCTGGGGCTCAAGGCCCTCCAGGTCTGCAAGGGATGCCCGGTGAGAGGGGAGCAGCTGGCATCGCTGGGCCCAAGGGAGACAGGGTGAGTACCAGGGTGACCGTGTCTCCCCCAAAGCTGAGCTTCCCTGCCCCCCACTCACCCCTCCCCCTCTCCCCACAGCACCTGGGTGGGGAGGTCCCTAGTTAAACGCCTTGAGGCTCTTGGAAACCCCTCTGGGCTTCTGTTTGCCCCTTAGTGACACCCTCCCCACGCCCCTGTCTCCCTCCTCTCACCCTGAACCCACAGCAAATCCTGTTGGGCTGGGGGCTGAGCTCCGCCTGCAGCCTCAGTGAGGGGGAGACTGGGCTGGAGTACCCCCCCCCCCCTGAGGTGGCCCTTCTTCTCTATCCCACAGGGTGACGTTGGTGAGAAAGGCCCCGAGGGAGCCCCCGGGAAGGACGGTGGACGAGTAAGTGAATGCTGGTTGTGGGTGCCCTGGGGACCCCACAGGTCTCCGGCCCTGCACTCTGGGGACAGGAGGGGGTCATGTGCGTGCAGCCCCTGCTCCTCTCAGTTGTGCAGACTGGGCAGCTCTGGGGACTCTCCCAACAAAACTGGGAGTTCTAGGGGTGTGGGAAGGTGCACCAAGGCCCAGCAGGTGTGAAGTCCTAGACTCCCTGCTGCCTGCACATCCCTGGTCAACTCTTCTGTCTCCTCACATTTGTCTCCTTTCTCCCCAGGGCCTGACTGGTCCCATTGGACCCCCTGGCCCCGCTGGTGCCAATGGTGAGAAGGTAAGTTCCTCCCTCTGGCTTGCCTTCACGTCACACCTCTCCACCTGCTGCCAAAGACGGCTCTCTCTCCTCCTCACTCACAGCTGGCCCCTCCTGCCTAGTGGGGGCTGCAAGCAGCGAGGGGTGGGAGTCTTAAGAGCAGAGTGTCTGGCTGTATGCCCTGTCCCGCGGAGCCACCGCAGGGAGTGGGGTCGGTGGCAGGCCTGCGTTCAGCGGAGGCCCCAGGAAGGCAGGCTGGAAGCAGCAAGGAGAAAACCGACCATCCCTCATGAGGCCTCTTGGATACACTTTGCTTTTGAAGGGCCCCCCTGCACCCCCATCCCTTATGCATGGCTCTTGTCCCCCCTCCCCACCTTAGGGAGAAGTTGGCCCTCCCGGTCCTGCAGGAACCGCTGGTGCTCGTGGTGCCCCGGTGAGTATCTGCCCTGGAAGCCGGTCCTGTCCCCAGGGCCGGGAGCAGAGAAGCGGCTCCGCCTTGCAGCATGGCCCTTTGGGTCTTGGGGTGGGAGGAGAGATGTGAAAGACCTCTGCATGGTGTGGTCAGCGTGGAGGGCCTCAGGTTGCCAGATGCTCTGACCAAGAAAGGCTTTCTGACTTGCGTCCCTTGTCTTTAGGACAGGGCTTCCCGGAGGCTACTTTGGGGGTCCTCCCTCGGGGGTGGCTGCGCAAAGGCTGGGTGGGGCCGGAGGGCTCTGGCTTCCAGGAGGGCACAGAAGCAGGCGGGCATGGGGCCTTACTGCTAATGGGCCCCTTCTCTCGCAGGGTGAACGTGGAGAGACTGGACCCCCCGGGCCCGCTGGATTCGCAGGTCCTCCTGTGAGTGTCCACCCTCTCTCCCAGCCCTCCGCTCAGGCCTGCTTGAAACCTGAAGGCACCGTCCTGTGGGGGCGGGAGGAGCAGAATTTAAAGGACATGGAAGTGGCCTCTTCCCTCTCTCCTTGCACCTCTACACTGACCTCACAATCCCATCTTAGAGCAGCCTTCAGGCCAGGGCAGACACATCCTCACTCATTCACCCGCTCACCAACCCTCCTACCCACCCACCCACTCACCCAGAGCCTCCGGCCCTTTCGGAAGAACCTCCAGTATCTGGCTTGCCTCTCATTCCCCCACTTCTTCCTCCTTGGGACAGGGCGCTGATGGCCAGCCAGGGGCCAAGGGCGAGCAAGGAGAGGCCGGCCAGAAAGGTGATGCTGGTGCCCCGGGTCCTCAGGGCCCCTCTGGAGCTCCTGGGCCTCAGGTGAGTAGCAGTGAGCTCCCTCAGGAAGTGTTCCCACGGGGCAGGGGTGTCCGGGTATGGGGGAGGGGTGCAGACAGGCAGAGAGTAGCCAGAAGGCCTAGGTGTAGCCCCCCTGAGTCTCAGCCTCTCGGCCTGGCAGACGCTGCCCCAGCCGCAGAAGGGAGAGATTGTGGGAGGAATCTCTGCTCAGGGATAAAGGTTTAAAAGTAGCTAAATTGACTTTCATTGTCTGGGGGGCAGGCTGAGGACAGAGCCTGGGACACAGCAGCCAGGCTCTGGGGCGGGATGGCGCAGACATTGGCCCAGCTCTGCAGGTGCCAGATGGGCCCTTCCTCCCTGAGGTCTTCTAGTATGTGAGTCTGTCTTGGCAGGGGTAGCAGGCCCCTCTGTGATGGCTTCTCCAGCCAAAAAGGCTACACCTTTGAAAACTTAGCTCTCAGGCGTCCATTGTTGGGGGCATCAGACAGGCCGTATGCCCAGAAGCTCATAGCCCTCCTCTGGGCGACCGGGCCTCACTGTGTTCCTCCCTCCTTCCTTCCCAGGGTCCTACTGGTGTGACTGGTCCTAAAGGAGCCCGAGGTGCTCAAGGTCCTCCGGTGAGTCATGTCCCCCTTCCCACCAGGTGGGGAGGAGGGGACTGTGGGGGCAGCAGCTTCTCCCACGCCTCCACTCTGGCCCATCTCACAAAGAAGGCCTAGGCGCTGCTGTTCTGGGACTGACCCAACTCCTCCTTTCTCTGTGTTGCTTTTGCCCCCAGCCTGAGCCCATCCCACAGCCAGGGGAGAGGGCCCCTCGCCGCTGGTGTGCAGTGGTCCTCGGGGGTCTCTGATCCTAGGCAGCCCCTGTAGGAGCTGGAGGCAGGGAAGCTGCAGCTTCCTGACCCAGGGCCAGACCCCACGGGCCCTTTCCCCCTCGCTGGCTCTCCTTGCCGCTTGGCACAACAGTCTCTGAGACCCACTGCCATCTGAGTCTTGGGCCTCCAGAGGGCCTGTGGGATTCACGGCCTCTCTTCCCCTCACACAGGGAGCCACCGGATTCCCTGGAGCTGCTGGCCGCGTCGGACCCCCAGGCTCCAATGTAAGTGACGCTCCTGGCTGGTTCCTGCTTTCCTTCTGGCATGAGAGACTCAGAAGGGACTTGAGGAGGCCAGTGCAGCCCTGCAGCAGGGACCCAAAGAGCCCAGGCTGGCTCGCCTCGCTTGGTACCTGTTCCCACTCCAGGGACAAGTAGTTAGTTAACTGATCGTGGGGACCTATTCTCCCCATAACCAGCTGGGAGCAGGGGCTGTGACCGTCTTGCTAGCCAAGGGCAACCCTCCCTGCTGACTTGGGCTGGACCCTCAGACTTCTGGCTCGGGGACAGGAGAGGCAGGCATCGTCGCCTTGACACATTTCTAGAGCAGGCTCTGCGCTCCGGGCCTCTACAAACTCTGCATCTTGCCCCTCTGGAGCTTGCCAGGGAGGCAAGGCGGGGACGTCCCCCAGCTCACCACCACCCCTTGCAGGGGGAGTACATACCTAGACTTAGGAGGGGCCGGGCTCCAGCTGTTTAGGAAGGAGCAGTGCGATTGAGGCCCAGAGGGAACAGGCAGAAGGAAATCCAAGTAGAGCAGAAAAGGCAACTTCAAGGGCTGAAGAAGCCTGGGCTGGCTGCTCATAGCACCCGCGGGCGAGAAAGGATGGAAGAGATGCACTGGGTCGGGGTCAGGCTGTCCTTCATGCAGAGGGAGCCCCAGGGGAAGATGGCCACCCCCGGGCTTTGGCAGCCTGGATGGAGCAGGGTAAGAGGAGTTTTCCTTTCTTGCATGGCTTTTCTAGGGAAACCCTGGGCCCCCTGGGCCCCCTGGTCCTTCTGGAAAAGATGGTCCCAAAGGTGCTCGAGGAGACAGTGGCCCCCCGGGCCGTGCCGGTGACCCTGGTCTCCAAGGTCCTGCTGGACCCCCTGGCGAGAAGGGAGAGCCCGGAGATGACGGTCCCTCTGTAAGTCCCTCACAGGCCGGGGCCGGGGAGTCTCTGGAGCTCACAGCGCCCAGAGTGGAAGGGGCTGCTGGGGAGGGGCTGCTGCCGGGGAGGGGCCGCTGCTCGGGTGGGAAGAGGGCTGGTGCCTATGGATGGCTGGGTCACTCGAGGTCGCAGCTCACGTTCTCACTCCCATCTCCTCTCTCTTAGGGTCCTGATGGTCCTCCAGGTCCCCAAGGTCTGGCTGGCCAGAGGGGTATCGTTGGTCTACCTGGGCAGCGCGGTGAGAGAGGATTCCCAGGCTTGCCTGGGCCATCAGTGAGTGACGGATGCCCCTTCCTCTGGGGAGTGGGGCCCGGTCCAGCTCCGCACACTGTCCTGCAGAAACACCACCACCCTCTGAGGCTCCCGCCCACTCCACACCCTCCAAGCTCTCCCTCTGTCAGCCCGTTCTTTGGGAAGGCCCAGCGGGTCCTGTGCCGGGATTCTTTCGAGTGCACACTCATTGTCCCTGTCACTGTCCCTCCAGGGTGAGCCTGGTAAGCAGGGAGCTCCTGGTGCATCTGGTGACCGAGGTCCCCCCGGTCCTGTGGGTCCTCCTGGCTTGACCGGTCCCGCTGGTGAACCCGGACGAGAGGTGAGCCTCGGGATGCCCGGTGGGTGGCTGTTCACAGGGAGAGAGGGCCCAGGGATGCAGAACCAGTGCCCGGGGAAGAAGGCAGAAGGAAGCTTGGGGAGCTTCTGAAGCTGCAGCTGAATGGAAGGGCACGAGCCTGGGGCTTCCGTGGGCAGGGTGGGTAAGCGGATGGGGGCCGGGCAGGGGCAGCTCTCATGGCATCTCGTCTCCCTTGCCCAGGGAAGCCCTGGTGCTGACGGCCCCCCTGGCAGAGATGGCGCCGCTGGAGTCAAGGTGAGTGTCTGGGGGTCTCTGTGCAGTGGGAAAGGGAGGTCTAACAGCTCTGCCTGGAGTGGCAGGGTAGGGTTAGAGTCCTCTTGGTTTGGAAGGACATTTTCTCCATGTCTGTTCTGGAATAATCTCTAAGCCTAAGACCTCTCTCCTGACAGGGTGATCGTGGTGAGGCCGGTGCGGTGGGTGCCCCTGGTGCTCCTGGGCCCCCTGGCTCTCCTGGCCCTGCTGGCCCAACTGGAAAGCAAGGAGACCGAGGAGAAGCTGTAAGTATCCCTACTTCAGTAAAAGCTGGAAGTGGAGGGGGGTGGCCAAGTGAGCTGGGAGCTCACCCCCATGTGCCTGATCCCCAGGCCCTGGGTCCGGGAGGTCTCTGGGCCATGGGAGCTGCAACCTCGGTGCCCAGCCACAGGAAGATGCCAGGGAGGACCCTCCCTGTCCCACCCTTGCTCTGACGCTGTTTCCACACTCTCCTTCACAGGGTGCACAAGGCCCCATGGGTCCCGCAGGACCGGCTGGAGCCCGGGGAATCCCAGTGAGTATCTGTGTCTCCTCTGTTGGGTTCCCGATGAGGCCAGGTTTGGAGGGCAGTGGAGACTCTGGGGATTCCAGGACTCCTTGGCTCAGGTGAGGCCCACAGCATACTCCTGCCTGGCTGACCTGACCCGACCTGTGTCTGTCTTGTTCCCAGGGCCCTCAAGGTCCCCGAGGTGACAAAGGAGAAGCTGGAGAGGCTGGCGAGAGGGGACTGAAGGGACACCGTGGCTTCACCGGTCTGCAGGGTCTGCCTGGTCCCCCCGTGAGTGTTGTTGTCTATGCGTGGCTCCCCAGTGCCTCCCACTGATCAGAGCCCACTTGAGGGTCCCAGGCTGCTCAGTCAACTTGGGATCGCCCCAGGAAATTTCCAGGACTTGCTCCTCCCTCCAACCCCAAGAAAGTAGAAAGGGAATGGGAGTAGAATATGTCCTGGGTATGTTCAAGATAGCCTCCCACCCTGGTAGACGAGGCCCTGTCTGTGTTGACCTCTGACCTTTGCCTCTTCCTTCTGCATAGGGTCCTTCTGGAGACCAAGGTGCTTCTGGTCCTGCTGGTCCTTCTGGTCCTAGAGTAAGTGAGATGGAGTGAGCCCTTCCTTGGGAGGCTGGGGGGCAGGCACTGGCCAGGCATGCGGGCAAAAGGGAGGCCTCAGGCTCAGAGGGCCTCACTCCACAGTGGAGGTAGGACTGACTTGGGGTGACCCTACAGGCTGGGTGAATGTGACAACAGCTCCGGCTGTTGGATGGGCCCCCAGGAATGGGATCTGACAACGAGGAGCTTAGGCTGGTAGGAGAGCCGCGAGGCCACCCTGCTATTTCTTGGACGAGTGGAGACCCAGCTGGGCTCTGTGACGGAGAAGCGTGAAGCTGCGGGGCTTCACCGCAGGATGGCCCCCCGAGTGGCACCCCGCCCTCCCACTGTCCCTTCGTTGATTGCTCTTCTCTCCTGCTGTGCAGGGTCCTCCTGGCCCTGTTGGTCCCTCTGGCAAAGATGGTGCTAATGGAATCCCCGGCCCCATCGGGCCCCCTGGCCCCCGTGGACGGTCAGGCGAAACTGGCCCTGCCGTAAGTGTCCTGATCCCTTCCTCGCAGTCTGGGCTGTCCCCAGTGTCCAAGAAGCTTGTGTGCTCTGGGGCCAAGAGTCTCTTTGAGGGCAGCTAATGATGATAGCATTCTTTATGCTGGGTCTTCCTGGGACATTCAAAGGATCCATGCTTGGTACTGGGCCAAGAAGAGAGGGGCTGATGCAGAAGTGGGAAGGTGCTAGGATTTTCTTGGTCCTGGCCTTCCATAGTCCTCCGCCACCCATGGGACTGGAAGAAGACCCTCTAGTATATTCTAGCAGGGGGAGATGTACCCAGGAGGGGCCTGTCCCAACGATCCCTAGCTGACCGTTGTTTCCCGCTGCAGGGTCCTCCTGGAAATCCCGGGCCCCCTGGCCCTCCAGGTCCCCCCGGCCCTGGCATCGACATGTCTGCCTTTGCTGGCCTCGGCCAGAGAGAGAAGGGCCCCGACCCCCTGCAGTACATGCGGGCCGACCAGCCAGCTGGTGACCTGAGACAACACGATGCCGAGGTGGACGCCACGCTCAAGTCCCTCAACAACCAGATCGAGAGCCTGCGCAGCCCCGAGGGCTCACGCAAGAACCCTGCTCGAACCTGCCGGGACCTGAAACTCTGTCACCCTGAATGGAAGAGCGGTGAGCCTGTGAGGCGGGAGCCCTGGCCCCAGAGAGCAGGAAGTCAGCCTGCTGGGTGGGGCCCTTGCAGAACAAGGGAGGAGGCGTCCCTGAGCACAGGGCAGAGCCGGGCCTGGAAGGTTCTGGCATATGGCTGAGCCTCCATCCCACAGCAGAGAACATGCAGCTCGGGCCCTGTCCTGCCATGGCCACATGGCAGATGGGAAATGGTGGGGGGAGCTCTGTCCGCCAGGCAGGCCTGGTGCACCTGCCCTTTGGCTTACACCCCTGTTTAACACCAGACTTTCCCACCAGGGTCTCCTTGCTCCTGGATCCCTGCATCTGTCCTCCCTTTGGCCACTCGTGGCCCTCGCCACCAGTGCCTCTGTCCCTTGTGTCCCCAGAAGCCTTTCTGTCTCTCCCAGGAAGGCCTGGCCCTCTTGGGAGGGTCTGCCTATCTGAGCCCTGAAAGGATGTCGCCTCCCCCCTCGCAGGAGACTACTGGATTGACCCCAACCAGGGCTGCACCTTGGACGCCATGAAGGTTTTCTGCAACATGGAGACTGGCGAGACCTGCGTCTACCCCAACCCAGCGAACGTTCCCAAGAAGAACTGGTGGAGCAGCAAGGGCAAGGACAAGAAACACATCTGGTTTGGAGAAACCATCAATGGCGGCTTCCACGTGAGTACCTGACTTCTCTGGGCCAGAGAGGGCGCCTCCAGACTGTGTTCTTCCTGCATCCGAGTTGTTGGCACCCCACCCACACTCTCACCCATTTCCTCTGGGGCTTAGGAGGAACGGAGGGACAGTAGCTTTAATCGTGATCCCATGGGATGCTGTCCCTGGGCCTCACACCACTCTTCTCTGCCCGAACAGTTCAGCTATGGTGATGACAACCTGGCTCCCAACACTGCCAACGTCCAGATGACGTTCCTACGCCTGCTGTCCACTGAAGGCTCCCAGAACATCACCTACCACTGCAAGAACAGCATCGCTTACCTGGACGAGGCAGCCGGCAACCTCAAGAAGGCCCTGCTCATCCAGGGCTCCAATGACGTGGAGATCCGGGCTGAGGGCAACAGCCGCTTCACGTACACCGTCCTGAAGGATGGCTGCACGGTGAGTCGGGCTGGCTGGAGCCTCCAGGGAAGGGAGATGGGCCGCCTGAGGCCAAGGGCGGGCCACAGCTGGTGCAGGCCTAAAATGATGGGTTCCTCAGAGGTGTGAGCTTGAGGGGTTAGGCAGAGAAGATGGGCAGAGGCACAGGTAAAGGAGGGGTGCTATTCTATCTTCTTCCCTCTCTCGGCTCAGGGAAAAGAAGCCCAACCCAGCATGTCCAGTTACCCCCGTAGGACTGTGGGTCTGTGGGTCAGCCCACAGGTTGAAGCGAAGAGAGGGTCACTATAGGGGAGAGAGCCAGTACAGAAGGGGAGCATGGAGGGGGTCTTGCTGGCAGGGACAGGAGTTGAGGTAGAGAGGGCTCTGGCAAGCCAAAGAGAGGTCAGGAGAGCCTCAGAGCACGTTTTGTGTTTTGTGCTCTATGAGGCTCAAATTTGGGGTCCTGGGCAGCTGGCACTGGACAGTGTCTCCTTTCTTTCTCCCCTAGAAACACACCGGTAAGTGGGGCAAGACTCTGATCGAGTACCGGTCACAGAAGACCTCACGTCTCCCCATCATTGACATTGCGCCCATGGACATAGGAGGGCCCGAGCAGGAATTTGGTGTGGACATAGGGCCTGTCTGCTTCTTGTAAAAACTCGAACCCACAAACACCACAATCCATTGCCAACCCAAAGGACCCAAGTACTTTCCAGTCGCAGTCACTCTAGGGCTCTGCACTGAATGGCTGACCTGACCTGATGACCATTCACCCCACCCGCTCACAGTGTGGACTTTTCTCCCCTCTCTTTCTAAGAGACCTGAACTGGGCAGACTGCAAAATAAAATCTCGGTGTTCTATTTATTTATTGTCTTCCTGTAAGACCTTTGGGTCGAGGCAGAGGCAGGAAACTAACTGGTGTGAGTCTAACGCCCCCCTGAGTGACTGTCCCCAGCCCAGGCAAGAAGACCCCCCTTCAGGTGCCGGGCGCAGGAACTGAGTGTGTCCTACACAATGGTGCTATTCTGTGTCAAACACCTCTGTATTTTTTAAAACATCAATTGATATTAAAAACAAAAAAATTATTGGAAAGTACATTTTGACCTGTGATTTGTTTTTTATTTTCCCTTAGTCTTTGATTCTGTAGACGTGACCAAATGGCCATCCTAAGGCCTTCTTCTGTAGACATTTCAACCAGGAGGGAGGTCACTAGAGTCACATTGCCTGGTTTAGTAACCTCACACAAACACATACTTGCCTCCTTTTGTAACCTTCACACCTTCACACTGCCTGGAACCCAGGAAGGAACTGGGACCAGAGGCCAAGATTTGGGAAGGGGGTGCAGAAAATATAGGCATGACTTGTTCTTGAGTAAACACAAAACACACCTCTAGGGCATGTGGATGGGAAAGTATGCAGGTCACGTCTTGCTGGATAAGGGAGATCAGAGATGCTCCCAAGGGAGGGTTGGGGAAGTTGGGGAAGAGGGGCAGGGAGCAAGTCCACAGGAACCTGTGTACGCAATCAGCCAGTCTTGGTGATCTATTTGTCTGTATCTTCCTCTAAGACTCTAGGTCAAGAAGAGGTGGAAGTGTTACATGATTATCCCTACCATTTATTCCATTTTCATGCTCCCTCCTCTGGCCCTCCTGTCTCTGCTTCCTGGGGCCTGCACTTAAAGCTTCCATGGACTTCCTCCCAACACCCGCCTTATGAATGGATAGCCTCCCATTTCTCCCTCCAACGACTCCTGTGTGGCACAACGAGGAAACCGCCGCCTTCCCCACTAGAGGGCGTGGTGGTGGTGATGTGTGCAGTGGGTGGGAGACACGAAACCAATCAAAATCAACAACGGTAGTAATTTATAAAATACATTTCAAAAGATACCTGGCACTGCTGATTAAACCTGAGGACCATCCCCTTCTCTGCCCCTGTCTTCATCCCTGCCTCCCACTGCCTCCAGATGAAGGTAGATGGCTTTCCTATTGAAGAAACAACAAAGCAAAAATACCTAAGACATTTTTTGTTGGACTTGTTTGTGTTACTATTCAATGTACAATGTAAAATTTGTTCAGTAAAGTAGCTTAGCAGGGCTAATTCATGACAAACTAAAAGAGTAAGATGAAAACATAAGTTAAAATACCTAACTGGAAAAGCTATCGCCTAATTTAAAAGTAACCCTTCCATCTGCCAAGAGAGCTAATGTGGGCCAGGGGAGAGTGGTGGGGCATATGGCCGCTTTGAGGACTCCACAGACAAAGGTAGAGCTGAACCGGGGAGCTGCACTCTGCCCTGAAACTACCCTCCATGAACTCACACTGAAAGCCTCCCTTGGCTTCCTCTGTGGTCACAGCAAAATGTACATCCTTGGTTGCCAGTGCTGGGCTCCCTACCACTGCTCTCTTGTCCCCATTCAGCCTAGAGGGGAAGGTGAGAACAACCAGCTCTGTCACTAATTCCCGTGATCCCTGATGCCCCAGGAAAGGCAAAAGTTCTCTCTGCTGAGAATAGCCTCTCCTGATCCCAGCAGGGTTCAGTGGACAGACCTGGCTTACTAAAATAAGATCCCTCATATTCATAAAAAATGGTATGGTATTAAAAGGCTTTAACTAGGAGCTGGAGCTCAGACTTCCTCAAGTGACCTGGACCCTGAGTAAATCAAAACTTCTGAAATTGGTTTCCCTTCTAATCGTGTGAAGGGACACAGAATCTTATGAGTCAAGGGAATGAAGAATCTTACTTAAAGTTACTTCGGGAGAAGACTGCAGAGTAAGAGGACCCTAAGCTCACTATCCCACAGATGTATCCCACAGATACATCTAGAAACATCCACATCACAATAAATAACCCAGAAATGACACAAATAGTAGCAGAACAGATTCTCTGTAGCTAAATGTAGAGAAGGCCACATCAGAAATGGTAGAAAGGGCCAAGATATGGTCCAGAACTAAACAGATTTAGAGGACTGTCTGTAGGAAGGAGGGACGCAACGGGTGAGGAGAGGGGAGAGAACAGACCCTTGCATCAGAAATCCCTGGTGTGGGGAACTTGTAAAGGGAAAACAAATTCCTGTAACATTTGGCTTTGAAAACCACGGGGACAAAACTCTATAGTTTTTACAATCAGTGGGGCTTAATACCTGGAACTTTAAAAATCAGGCTCAGCTCTGGGAGGGCAAGGAGGGTAGAGGGAATGGAGTCCCTACCTTTAAAGAGACAGCATACAAACAGCCCTGCTGAGATACAGCATAGAAGCAGTAGTTTGAAAAATGCCTGGGGTATTTGGGAGGGAGATTTGTTTGCTAATCTCTGAGTGTGTGCTGGCAGAGCAGGGATTTTTGGGAGACTTCTCCAGGAACAAAGAAGGTAGCAGGCAGCATTTCCCTCCCTTGCCTCCCAGCCTAGACACAAGGACACCTGAGGGAACCAGTGTGACATCAACATTCTGCACCTAGCTTGCTAACAACATCCCCACCCCAGTGTTCTCCTGTGGATATGCCCTCTCCAACCTAGCTGGAATTGGCCAGAATTTTGGGCAGCTGCATGTCCTCTTCCACATTGGAAAGGTGCAGAAATTATGCCATGAGCCCTGTCTCCATCATGTCCTATGGACCTGTCCCCTGCAATATGCCCTTGACCAGAGTCTATCCAAAGTGATACCATGAGCCTGGTAGTCATGCAAACAGCCCTCAGAGGGGCCAGCATCCCTCCAAAGGGACTCCTGCCCTGGGGGAAGGGGAAGGTACCCATACACACTAGTCCAGATGTAGCCCCAGCAGTGGGCTGGAGACAGGCAGCTGATGTGATTGCTGACCTCACCCACCAATGAAAGCTTCTCATGGGACAACACAAGGAAAACACCCTGCAGTTTGGTGCTACTACATCTCTGGCAAACATCTGGACTGACTCAAGCCCAAGGTAGCCCCAGACTGGCCCACTAACAACACAGAGACCAAACCCTACCCACAATTGGCAAAGAGAGCTATTGCAGACGACCAGACTGAAGGCAAGTGTAGCTCAGCCTCAACAACAGGGCTCATGCAAAACACAGAGGAGTCAGCCCTGAAGCACCAGGTTCTGATGAACAGACGACATTGCACTGCAGGACACTATAGGACTTCTTTAGAAGGCCACTCTCTCTTTCAAGAGAGAGAGATGTAGTTGACCTCCCTAACACAGAGAAACAGACACAGAGAGTTAGACAAAATGAGGAGATGACAGGATATATCCCAAATGAAAGATCAGGACAAAAATCACAGAAAGAGAGCTAAACAAAATGGAGATAAGTAGTACGACTAAGAGGAGATTTTAAGTATTGGTCATAAAGATACTTACTGTACTGAGAAAAGAGTGGAGGATCTCAGTAAAAACCTTAACAAAGAGATAGAAAACATAATAAAAGAACCAATCATTAAAAAGAGATGAAGAACTCAATAACTGAAATAAAAAAATATACTACATGGACTAAATAGTAGACTAGAGGAAGCAGAAGAATGGATCAGTGACCTGAAGGCCAGAGTAATAGAAAGCAGGAGAGCTGAATAGGAGAGGGAGGGAAGGAGAGAGAGGGGGGAGAGAAAGAGAGGGAGAAACAGACTTAGGGAACTCAGTGACTCCATCAAGCACAATTAACATTCACATTATAAGCATCTCAGAAGAAGAGAGAAAAAAGAGTGCAGAGAATTTGAAGAAATACTAGCTGAATACATTCTGAATCTGAGGGAAGGAAACAGAAATCTAGATCCAGCAAAGAGAGCTCCCAACAAAATCAACCCAAGAAGGTCCACAGCAAGGGAAATGGTAATTAAACTGGCAAAAGGTAGTAATAATTTTTAAAGCAGCAGAAGAAAAGTTATAGACAAGAGAAGCTGCATAAGGCTATTCAGGGGACATTTCGGCAGAACCTTTGTATGCCAGAAGGGAGCAGCATGATATATTCAAAGTGTTGGAAGAAAAATCCCTGCAATATTCTACCCAGCAAGGCTATCATTCAGAATAGAAAGAGAGATAAAAACTTTCTCAATAAAACAAAAGTTAGGGGCACCTGGGTAGCTTGGTCAGTTGAGTGTCCAACTCTTAGTTTTGGCTCAGGTCACGATCTCAGGGTTGTGAGACTGAGTCCCATCCTGGGCCCTGTGCTCAGCAGTGAGTCTGCTTATGATTCTCTCTCTCCCTCTCCCCCTTATCCACTCTCTTTCTCCAAAACAAAAAACAAACAAACAAAAAACCAAATAAATAAATCTTAAACAAAACAAAAAACAACAACCAAATATCCAAAAGTTAAAGGAGTTCATGACCACTAAGAGCCCTACAAGAAATATTAAAGGGAACCCTTTGAGTGGAAAATTAAGACAATAAGTAGGAATAAGAAAAGTAGGAAGCACAAAAACAGTAAAAACTGATATATCTGTGAAAATCAGTAAAGTGATTCACAAAATGAAAGGATATAAAATATGACACCAAAGATCTAAAACATGGGGTCAAGGGAGAGGAGTAAAGAATGGGTTCAAACTTAAGCAACCATCAACTTAATATAGACTCCTATATGCCTAATACATTACAGACAAACCTTATGGTAACCACAAATAAAAAACCACTGATAGATATGCAAGGAATAGAAAGAAAGGAATCCAAGTATATTATTAAAGAATGAAAGCAAACTATGAAAAAGAGTAAGAGAGGAAAGGAACAGAGAAGAACTACAAAAAACAAATATAAAACAAGTAACAAAATGGCAAAAAGTATTTGCCTATCAATAATTACTTTGATTGTAAATGAATTAAATGCTCCAATCAAAAGACACAGAGTGATGGAATAGATAAAAGAGAAGACCCATTTATTTGCTGCCTACAGGAGAAGAAGTTTGGACATAACAACACATGCAGATTGAAAGTAGAGGGTTAGAAAAGCATTTATCAGCCAAATGGATGTGAAAAGAAGGCCAGAGTAACAATACTTCTATCAGACAAAATAGACATATGAAGAGACTGTAACAAGAGACAAAGAAGGGCACTGCATACTCATAAAGGAACAATTCAACAAGAAGATATAACAATTGTAATTATTTATGCACCCAACATTAGAGCACCCAAATATATAAAGTAGCTACTAATAAATATGAAGGAAATAATAAAGAGTAATACAATAATAGTAGAGGACTTTAACAACTCACTTACATGAATGGACAGACCACTCAAATAGGATATCAACAAAGAAACAGCTCTAAATGACATATTGGATCAGATGGGTCTAACATACCATCCTGAGACAGCAGAATGCATATTCTTTTCAAGTACACATGGAACATTCTCCAGAACACATCACACATTAGGCCACAAACCCAGCCTCAACATATTCAAGATCAAAGTCATGTCATGCATCTTTTCTGAATACAATGCTATGAAACTAGAAATCGACTACAAGAAAAATATCTGGAAAGAACACAAATATGTGGAGGTTAAATAACATGCTACTAAACAGTGAAGGGTCAACCAAGAACTCAAAAAGGAAATAAAACACAATGGTCCGTCAACCAAGAACTCAAAAAGGAAATAAAACACAATGGTCCAAAATCTTTGGGATGCAGCAAAATCTATTCTTTTACTTATTTATTTTTTAAGATTTTATTGTCAGAGAGAGAGAGAGACAGAGAATAAGCAGGAGGAGTGGCAGGAAGAGCAGGCAGAGGGAGAAGCAGGCTCCTAGTGAATAAGGAACCTGATGTGGGACTCGATCCCAGGACCCTGGGATCATGACCTGAGCCCAAGGCAGACACTTAAACAACTAAGCCACCCAGGAATCCCAGCAAAAGCTGTTTTAAGTGGGAAGTTTATAGCAATACAGGCCTACCTCAAGAAACAAGAAAAATTTAAAATAAACAACCTAACTTTGCACCTAAAGGAGCTAGAAAAAGAAGAAGAACAACAACAACAACAAAAACCAGCCAGCAAAAGGGAGGAAATAATAAAGATTAGAACAGAAATAAATGATATAGAAACTAAAAACAAACAAACAAAAACCCAGAACACATCACTGAATTCAGAAGCTGGTTCTTTGAAAAGATCAACAAAATTGATAAACCTTTACTTAGATTCATCAAAAAAAGAGGGAGGGAAGAAGGGAGGGAGGGAAAAAGGGAGAGAGAAGGGAGAGAAGGAAGAAGGGGGGGAGAGAGACAGAGAGAGAGAGAGAGGCAGGCAACCTAAATAAAATCACTAATGAAAGAGGAGAAATAACGACCAACACCACAGAAACACAAACAATTTTAACAATATTATGAAAACTTGTATGCCAAAAATTGAACATTAAGAAATGGATAAATTCCTATATGCAATAACATCCCAAAACTGAAGCAGGAAGAAGTAGAAAATTTGAATAGGCAATTACTAGCAGTGAATTGAATCAGTAATCAAAAAACTCCCAACAAACAAAAATTCAGGACCAGACAACTTCATGGGTGAAGTCTATCAAACATTTAAAAATGAGTTAATACCTATTTTCAAACTATTCCAAAAACTACAAGAGGAAGGAAATCTTCTAAATTCATTCTACGAGGCTAGTATTACCCCGATACTATACCCAAATACAGACAGCAGAAAAAATGAGAAATACAGGCCATTATCTCTCATGAATTTAAATGCAAAAGTTCTCAACAAAATATTAACAAACCAGATTCAACAAGACATTAAAAAAATCATATACCATGATCAAGTGGGATTTATTCCCAGGGTGTGAGTGTATTTCAATATTCAAATCAATCAAGGTGATACATCACATCAATAAGAGAAAGGATAAAAACCATATGATCATTTCAATAGATGCAGAAAAAGCATATGACAAAGTATAACATTGATTCACGATAAAAATCCTCCACAAAGTAGGGCTACAGGGAACATACCTCAGCATAATAAAGGCCATATATGAAAAAATCCATAGCCAACACAATAATGGGGAAAAACTGAGAACTTTTCCCCTAAGGTCAGGAACAAGACAAGGATATCCACTCTCACCACTTTTACTCAAGATAGTACTGAAAGGGGGCGCCTGGGTGGCTCAGTGGGTTAAAGCCTCTGCCTTTTGCTCAGGTCAAGATTTCAGGGTCCTGGGATTGAGCCCCATATCAGGTTCTCTGCTCAGTAGGGAGCCTGCTTCCCCCTCTCTGCCTGCTTCTCTGCCTACTTGTGATCTCTTTCTGTCAAATAAATAAATAAAAATCTTAAAAAAAAGAAAAAAGATAGTAATGAAAGTCCTAGCCACAGCAATCAGACAAGAAAAAGAAAAGAAGGAGGAAGCAAGATGGTGGAAGAGTAGGCGACTGAAATATCATTAGGTCCCAGGAGTTCAGCTAGACAGTTATCAAACCACTCCGAACACCTACAAACTCAACAGGAGATAGAAGAGAAGAAGAGCAGCAATTCTAGGAACAGAAAATCGACCACTTTCTGAAAGGTAGGACATGAGGAGAAGTGAATCCAAAGGGATGGAAAGATAGACTGTGGGGGGAGGGGTCAGCTCCCAGCAAGCAGTGGAGCAGCAGAGCACAAAATCAGAACTTTTAGAAGTCTGCTCCACTGAGGGATGTTGCTGCAGAGGCTAAGTGGGGGTGGAGCCCTCATGGGGACAGTGTGGTCTCAGGACCACAGGGTCCCAGAAAGACCAGGGGTATCTGAGCATGGCAGAGCTCCCAGGTGTCTGAGCAGGAAAATGGGCTACAGAGATGGAGCTCACCAGTGGGCTTTCAGCTCAGGGTTAGCTTAAGCCATGATCCAAGGCACAGTCAAGCCACTCCTCTTTAGGAAGGGACCCCACAAGTGGCAGATCCAGGGAGACACCCCCCCCATACTCCTCTGGGAGGAGTGGCGCAGGAGCATGTGGCAGGAATCTGCTGGGTTTAAAGACTCCAAATGGGGCTGTGCACCAGAAATAGGAACACTCAGTCACAGACTGGGTGAGCACGGAGTGCAGCTGGAAACCAGGGAGATGGGACGGATTGACTGCTTTTCTCTGAGGGCACATTGAGGGGTGGGGCCCTGAGCTCTTGGATCCTCTGGGTCAGAGATTGGGAGGCCACCATTTTCATTCCAGTCCTCCAGAGCTCTATAGAAAACATTCAGGGAACAAAAGCTGAGAGCAAACACAAGCAGATTACTTAGCCTGGCCCCTGGCAAGAGTGGTACAATTCTACCTCGGGCAAAGACATTTGAGAATCACTGCAACAGGGCCCCTCCCCCAGAATATCAGCAAGAACATCCAGCCAAGACCAAGTTCACTGATCAAGGACAACAGCAGAACTCCAGAGCCAGGGGAAAGCAACACATAGAATTCATGGCTTTTGCCCATGGTCCTTTAATCTTAGAAAGTTAAATTATTTTTATTTTATTTTTTTCTAACTTTTCCTCTTTCCTCTTTTAAGGTTTTTTAAAAACTATTTTATCTTATCAATTCCTTTATAAAAAAGTCTTTTTAAATTTTATGGTTATAGCCATATTTTATCCCTTTACTGTATTTAACCATATTTTTTTAAATGTTTTTTGTTGTTGTTCTTAATTTTTTATTTATTTCACAGAGAGAGAGAGAGAGAGAGAGAGAGAGACAGTGAGAGAGGGAATATGCACAGGGGTAGTGGAAGAAGGAGAAGCAGGCTTCCTGTGGAGCAGGGAGCCCGAGATGGGGCTTGATCCCAGGACCCTGGGATTATGACCTGAGCCTAAGGTAGAGGCTTAACAACTAAGGCACCCAGGAGCCCCAACTTTACTTTCTGTATACATATAGGGTTTTTTTCTTTAAAATTTTGGATACAGTTTTTTCTAATAGATCAAAATATACCCTAAATCTGATGCATGGCTTTGTTCTAGTCTCCAGCCTGATCACATTTTTTTTTTCTTTTTCCAACCAACTTATCAATCCTTTTTTAGAATCTTTAATTTTCATCTTTACAGTCATATTCCATACCTTCATCGTGTTTACCCTTATTTTTGTATTTATATAAGTTTTTCCATCTTTAAAATTTAGGGAGGTAGTTTCTCTTAAGAAACCAGAATACACCCAAAATCAAGTGGGTGGCTCTGTTCTATTCACCAGTCTAATATATATACTTTTTTATTTTTTTATTTTTTCCCTGTTTATTCTCCCCCCAATTTCGGGTCTCTTCTGATTTGGTTAGCATATATTTTTCTGGGGTCTTTGCTACCTTTTTAGTATTTTATTCTCTCATTCAAATATTCTTATCTGGATAAAATGACAAGGTGGAAAAACTCACCACAAAAAAAAAAAGAAAGAAAGAACAAGAGGCAGTACTGATGGCTAATCAACATGGACATCAGTAATATGTCAGAACTAGAGCTCAGAATGATGATTATCAAGGTGCTAGATGGGCTCAAAAAAAAGGCATGGGAGATATTATTATTATATTCTCCTTTCTGGAGAAATAAAATCCCTTTTTGGAGAAATAAAAGAATTAAAATCTAACCAAGTTGAAATTAAAAAAGCTATTAATGAGGTAATCAAGAATGGAGGCTCTTGGGGCGCCTGGGTGGCTCAGTGGGTTAAAGCCTCTGCCTTCGGCTCAAGTCATGATCCCAGGGTCCTGGGATCGAGCCCCGCATCGGGCTCTCTGCTCAGCGGGGAGCCTGCTTCCTCCTCTCTCTCTGCCTGCCTCTCAGCCTACTTGTAATCTCTGCCTGTCAAATAAATAAATAAAATCTTAAAAAAAAAAAAAAAGAATGGAGGCTCTTACTACTAGGATAAAAGAGGCAGAAGAGAAAAGTAGAGATACAGAAGACCAAATGATAGAGAATAAAGAAGCTGAGCAAAAGAGAGACAAACAACTACTGGATCATGAGAGGAGAATTCAAGAGATAAATGATACCATAAGATGAAACAATATTAGAATGATTGCAATCCCAGAAGAAGAAGAAAGAAAGGGGCAGAAGGTATATTGGAGCAAATTACAGTACAGAATTTCCCTAATATGGCAAAGGGAACAAGCATCAAAATCCAGGAGGCACAGAGACGCCCCCTCAAAAATCAATTAAAAAAGGTCCACATCCCATCATCTAATAGTAAAACTTACAAGTCTTAGTGATAAAGAGAAAATCCTGAAAGCAGCTCAGGACAAGAAGTCTGTAACATAGAAATATTAGATTGGCAGCAGACTTATCCACAGAGACCTGGCAGCCTAGAAAGGACTGGCATGATATATTCAGAGCACTAAATGAGGAAAAATATGCAGTCAAGAATACTATATCCAGCTAGGCTGTCACTGAAAACAGAAGGACAGATAAAAAGCTTCCAGGACAAACAAAAATTTTAAAAAATTGCAAACACCAAACCAGTCCTATAGGAAATATTGAAAGGGGTCCTCTAAGCAAACAGAGAGCCTAAAAGTAATAGACCAGAAAGGAACAGAGACAATATAGAGTAACAGTCACCTTATAGGTAATACAATGGCACTAAATTCATATCTTTCCATAGTTATTCTGAATGTATATGGGCTAAATGTACCAATCAAAAGACCCAGGGTATCAGAATGGATAAAAAAAACAAGACTCGGGGCGCCTGGGTGGCTCAGTGGGTTAAGCCACTGCCTTTGGCTCAGGTCATGATCTCAGGGTCCTGGGATCGAGTCCCACATCGGGCTCTCTGCTCAGCAGGGAGCCTGCTTCCTTCTCTCTCTCTCTCTCTGTCTGCCTCTCAGTGTACTTGTAATTTCTCTCTGTCAAATAAATAAATAAAATCTTTAAAAAAAAAAAAAAAAAGCAAGACTCATTGGGGTGCCTGTGTGGCTCAGTGGGTTAAAGCCTCTGCCTTCAGCTCGGGTCATGATCTCGGGGTCCTGGGATTGAGTCCCGCATTGGGCTCTCTGCTCAGCGGGGAGCCTGCTTCCCTTTCTCTCTGCCTGCCTACTTGTGATCTCTCTCTGTCAGATAAATAAATAAAATCTAAAAAAAACCCAAAAAACAAAAAACAAACAAAAAAAACCAACAAGACCCATTGATATGCTGTCTGCAAGAAACTCATTTTATTTTATTTTTTTCAAAGATTTTATTTATTTATTTGACAGACATAGATCACAAGTAGACAGAGAGGCAGGCAGAGAGAGAGAGAGGAGGAAGCAGGCTCCCCACTGAGCAGACAGCCTGATGCAGGGCTTGATCCCAAGACCCTGGGATCATTACCTGAACCGAAGGCAGAGGCTTTAACACACTGAGCCACCCAGGTGCCCCAAGATCTAAAAATTATAAATATCCATGCCCCTTACACGGGAGCAGCCAATTATATAAACCAATTAGTAACAAAATCAAAGAAACACATTAATACAATAATAGTAGAGGACTTTAACACCCCCCTCACTGAAATGGACAGATCATCTAAGCAAAAGATCAACAAGGAAATAAGGGATTTAAATGACACACTGGACCAGATGGACATCAGAGATATATTCAGAACATTCCATCCCAAAGCAAGAGAATACACATTCTTCTCTAGTGCACATGGAACATTCTCCAGAATAGATCATAGCCTGGGTCACAAATCAGGTCTCAACTGGTACCAAAAGTTTGGGATCATTCCCTGCATATTTTCAGACCACAATGCTCTGAAGCTAGAACTCAACCACAAGAGGAAAATTGGAAAGAAGTCAAATACATGGAGGCTAAAGAGCATCCTACTAAAGAATGAATGGGTCAACCAGGAAATTTTTTTTTTAAGATTTTATTTATTTATTTGAGAGAGAGACAGTGAGAGAGAGCATGAGCAAGGAGAAGGTCAGAGGGAGAAGCAGACTCCCCATGGAGCTGGGAGCCCGATGCAGGACTCGATCTTGGGACTCCAGGATCATAACCTGAGCTGAAGGCAGTCGTCCAACAACTGAGCCACCCAGGTACCCCAGAAGTGAAAAAATTCATGGAAACAAATGATAATGAAAACACAACTGTTCAAAATCTGTGGGACACAGCAAAGGCAGTTCTAAGAGGAAAATATATAGTGATACAAGCCTTTCTCAAAAAACAAGAAAGGTCTCAAATACGCAACCTAACCCTACACCTAAAGAGCTGGAGAAAGAACAGCAAAGAAAGCCTAAACCCACAGGGAGAAGAGAAATAATAAAGATCAGAGCAGAAATCAATGAAATAGAAACCAAAAAAACAATAGAAAAATCAAAAAAACTAGGGGCTGGTTCTTTGAAAGAATTAGTAAGATTGATAAACCCCTGGCCAGGCTTATCAAAAAGAAAATAGAAAGGACCCAAATAAATAAAATCATGAATGAAAGAGGAGAGATCACAAGCAACACCAAAGAAATACAAACAATTATAAGAACATATTATGAGTAACTATATACCAGCAAATCTGACAATCTGGATGAAATTGATGCATTCATATAAACTACCAAAACTAAACCAGGAAGAAATAGAAAACCTGAACAGACCCATAACCAGTAAGGAGATTGAAGCAGCCATCAAAAATCACCCAATAAACAAGAGCCCAGGGCCAGAAGGCTTCCCAGGGGAATTCTACCAAATATTTAAAGAAGAAAGAATACCTATTCTCCTGAAATTGTTCCAAAAAATTGAAATGGAAGGAAAACTTCCAAACTCATTTTATTAGGCCAGCATGACCTTGATCCTAAAACCAGAGAAAGACTCCATCAAAAAGGAAAATTACAGACCAATATCCTTGAACATGGATGCAAAAATTCTCACCAAAATACTAGCCAATAAGATCCAACAGTACATTAAAGGATTATTTGGCACAACCGAGTAGGATTTATTCCTGGGCTGCCAGGTTGGTTCAACATCCACAAATCAATCAATGCGATAGAATACATTAATAAAAGAAAGAATAAGAACCATATGATACTCTCAATAGACGCTGAAAAAGCATTTGACAAAGTACAGCATCCTTTCTTGATCAAATCATTTCAAACTGTAGGGATAGAGGGTTGCACCTCAATATCATCAAAGCCATCTATGAAAAACCCACAGCAAATATCATTCTCAATGGGGAAAAACTGAGAGCTTTTCCCCTAAGGTGTCAGGAACACACCAGGGATGTCCACTATCACCACTGCTATTCAACATAGTCCTAGAAGTCCTAGCCTTGGCAATCAGACAACAAAAAGAAATTAAAGGTATCCAAATCAGCAAAGAAGAAACCATACTCTCACTCTTTGCAGATGATATACTTTATGTGGGAAACTCCAAAACTGCTAGAACTCATAAGGAATTCAGTAAAGTGTCAGGATATCAATACACAGAAATCAGTTGCATTTCTATACACCAACAGCAAGACAGAAGAAAGAGAAATTAAGGAGTTGATCCCATTTACAATTGCACCCAAAACCATAAGACACCTAGGAATAAACCTAACCAAAGAAAAAAGAATCTGTACTCGGAAAACTAGAAAGTACTCATGAAAGAAATGGAGGAAGACACAAAGAAATGGAAAAATGTTCCAAGCTCATGGATTGTAAGAACAATTTATTGTGAAAATCTCTATGCTACCTAAAGCAATCTACACAATTAATGCCTATCAAAATACCATCCTTTTCTTTTTTTTAAAGAAATGGAACAAATAATCCTAAAACTTATATGGAACTAGAAAAGACCCCAAATAGCCAGAGAAATGTTGAAAAAGAACCTCCCCACCCACAAAAAAAAAGAAACCCAAAGTTGGTGGCATCACAATTCCAAACTTCAAGCTCAATTACAAAACTGTCATCATCAAGACAGTATGGTACTGGCACAAAAACAGACACATAGATCAATGGAACAGAATAGAGAGCCCAGAAATAGACCCTCAACTCTATAGTCAACTAATCTGTGACAAAACAGGAAAGAATGTCCAATGGAAAAAAGACAGACTCTTCAACAAATGGTGCTGGAAAAATTGGACAGCCACATGCTGAAAAATGGAACTGTACCATTTCCTTACACCACATACAAAAATAGACTCCAAATGGGTGAAGGACCTCAATGTGAGAAAGGAATCCATCAAAATCCTTGAAGAGAACACAGGCAGCAACCTCTTCGACCTCAGCTGCAGCAACTTCTTCCTAGAAACATTGCCAAAGGCAAGGGAAGCAAGAGCAAAAATGAACCATTGGGACTTCATCAAGATCAAAAGCTTTTGCACAGCAAAGGAAACAGTCAACAAAACCAAGACAACTGACAGAATGGGAGAAGATATTCCCAAATGGCATATCGGATAAAGGGCTAGTCTCCAAAATCTATAAAGAACTTAGCAAACTCGGGGCGCCTGGGTGGCTCAGTGGGTTAAGCCGCTGCCTTCGGCTCAGGTCATGATCTCAGGGTCCTGGGATCGAGTCCCGCATCGGGCTCTCTGCTCAGCAGGGAGCCTGCTTCCTTCTCTCTCTCTCTGCCTGCCTCTCAGTGTACTTGTAATTTCTCTCTGTCAAATAAATAAATAAAATCTTTAAAAAAAAAAAAAAAAAAGAACTTAGCAAACTCAACACCCAAAGAACAAATAATCCAATCAAGAAATGGGCAGAAGACATGAACAGATATTTCTGCAAAGAAGACATCCCAGATGGCCAACAGACACATGAAAAAGTGCTCCACATCACTCGGCATCAGGGAAATATAAATGAAAACCACAGAAAGACACCACCCCACACCAGTCAGAATGGCTAACATTAACAAGTCAGGAAATGACAGATGCTGGTGAGGATGTGGAGAAAGGAAAACCGTCCTAGCCTGTTGGTGGGAATGCAAGCCGGTGCAGCCACTCTGGAAAACAGTATGGAGGTTCCTCGAAAAGTTGAAAATAGAGCTACCCTACGACCCAGCAATTGCACTACTGTGTATTTACTCCAAAGATACAAATATAGTGATCCGAAGGGGCATGTGCATCCAAATGTTTATAGCAGCAATGTCCACAATAGCCAAACTATGGAAAGAACCTAGATGCATCAACAGAGGAATGGATAAAGAAGTGGTGTATAGGGGTGCCTGGGTGGCTCAGTGGGTTAAGCCTCTGCCTTCAGCTCAGGTCATGATCCCAGGGTCCTGGGATCGAGCCCCGCATCAGGCTCTCTGCTCAGCAGGGAGCCTGCTTCCCTTCCTCTCTCTCTCTCCACCTGCCTCTCTGCCTGCTTGTGATCTCTGTCTGTCAAATAAGTAAATAAAATCTTAAAACAAAACAAAACAAAAAGAAGTGGTGTATATATATGTATATACATATATATACATACATACATACACACAATGGAATACTATGCAGCCATCAAAAGAAATGAAATCTTGCCATTTGCAACACCCTGGATGGAACTAGAGGGTATTATGCTGAACGAAATAAGTCAATCAGAGAAAGACAATTATCATATGACCTCCCTGCTATGAGGAAATTAAGAGGCAAAGTGGGGGGGTATGCAGGGTAGGAAGGAAAAAATGAAACAAGATGGGATTGGGAGGGTGACAAACCATAAGAGATTCTTAATCTCACAAAACAAACTGAGGGTTGCTGGGGGGTGGCGGAGTAGGGATAGGGTGGTTGTGTTATGGATATTAGGGAGTGTATGTGCTATGGTGAATGCTGTGAAATGTGTAAGCCTGATGATTCACAGACCTGTACCTCTAGGGATATAATACATTCTATGTTAGAAAAATAATTCAAAAAGAAATGAGGCATCCATATTGGTAAGGAAGAAATTCAACTGTCACTATTTGCAGTTGACATGCATAAAACTAAACACCCCACCAAAAAATTACTAGAACTGATAAATGAATTCAGGTAAATCACAGGATACAAAATCAATGTATAGACATCCATTACTTTTTATTTTTTAAGATTTTATTTATTTATTTGAGGGAGAGAGTGAGCGAGTGAGAGAGCATAAGCTGGGAGGGAGGCAGAGGGACAGGGAAGTGCAGACTCCCCACTGAGCAGGAAGCCTGAAGTGGGACTTGATCCCAGGACCTTGGGATCATGACCTGAGCTGAAGGCAGATACTAAATTGACTGAGCCTCACAGGCACCCTGCCATTGCATTTCTATACACTAATAATGAAGGAACAGAAAGTGAAATTAAGAAAACAATCGCATTTAAAATCACACCGAAAAAAAAAAAATATCTAGCAATAAACTTAACCAAAGAGGTAAAAGAGCTATACTCTGAAAACTATAAAGCACTGACAAAAGAAATTAAAGAGAACACAAAGAAATGGAAAGATATGCCATGCATAGATTGGAAGCACAGATATTGTTACAATGTCTGTACTACCCAAAGCAATCTACAGATTTAATGCAATCTTCATTAAAATACCAACAGCATTTTTCAAAGAACAAACAATCCTAAAATTTATATGGAACCACAAAAGATCCTAAATAACCAAAGTAATTCTGACAAAGCCAAGCCAAGCTGGAGGTATCACAATTCTAGACTTCAACTTATAAAACTTGTAGTAATCAAATCAGTATAGTACGGGCACAATATCAGACAAAAAGATCAATGGAACAGAATAGAAAACCCAGAAATAAACCCACAAACATATGTTCAATTAATCTTTGACAAAAGGGGAAGGAATATCTAATGGGAAAAAGTCAGTCTCTTCAACAAACAGTGTTGGTAAAGCTGGTCAGCTACGTGCAAAAGAATGAAACTGGGCCATTTTCTTACACCGTACACAAAAATAAACTCAAAGTGGATTAAAGACCTAAATGTGAGACCTGAAACCATAATCATCCTGGAAGAGAGCATAAGCAGTAATTTCTCTGACACCGGCCATAGCAACATTTCTCTAGATAGGTCTCCTGAGGCAAGACAAACAGAAGCAAAAGAAAACTATAGGGACTATATTAAAATAAAAAGCTTCTGCACAGTGAAGGAAACAATCCTCAACAAAACTAAAAGGCAACCTACAGAATGGGAGAAGATATTTGTAAATAACGTCTCTGATAAAGGGTTAATATCCAAAATATATAAAGAACTGATACAACTCAACATCCAGAAAGCAAATAATCCAATTTAAAAATGGGCAGAAGACATGAAAAGACATTTCCCCAAAGGAGACGTCCCGATGGCCAACAGACACATGAGATGCTCAACATCACACGTCATCAGGGAAATGCAATTCCAAACTACAATGAGGTATCACCTCACACCTGTCAGCATGGCTAACATCAAAAACCTAAGAAACAACATGTGTTGGCAAGGATATGGAGAAAAAGGAACCCTCTTGCACTGTTGATGGGAATGCAAACTGTGGCAGCCATGATGAAAGACAGTATGAGGGTTCCTCAAAAATTAAAAATGGAACTACCATATGATCCAGTAATCACGTGAATGGGTACTTACCCCAAAGTACAAAAATACTAATTCAAACAGATACTTGCACCCCTACATTGATTGTAGCATTATTTACAAAAGCCAAATTATGGAGGCAGCCCAAGTGTCCACTGACTGATGAATGGATAAAGAACATGTGGTCTATATACACAATGGAATACTATTCAGCCACAGAAAAGAATGAAATCCTACCATTTGCAATAACGTGGATGGAGCTAGAATAATGCAAAGTGAAGTAAGTCACAGAAAGAGAAATACCATGTGACCTCCCTCATCTGTGGATTTGAAGAAATAAAACAAATAAGCAAAGAAGTGAGAAAGCAAGAAACAGAGACCTGTAGAGAACAAACTGTTGGTCGCCAGAGGGGAGATGGGTGCGGGGTGGGCAAAACAGGTGAAGCAAGTGAGGAGTATACTCCGTGTAAGCACTCAGCGAGGTACAGAAGGGTAAAGTCACTACTAATGCACACCTACAACGAATAGAACACCGTATGTTCACTATGCTGAAATTAAAACACAGAATCTTACTGATAAAGGCAAAGAATAAGAACTACTTTGCCGAGAGGAAGTATTTGGGACCCTTTAGATTCATGTAGAGCTTTTGTAAACAGGCTCTGTCTTTTATTTTCATTATTATTTTCTTAAAGTAGGCTCTACACCCCATGTGGGACTTGAATTCATGACTCTGAGATCAAGAGTCGCATGCTCTACCGACTGAGCCAGCCAGGGTCCCACCGAATGGACAGAGCTTTTAAAATAATTTGGTTCACACCCGAGGCTAGAGTTCCTAGAAGAGCTGATCCAGGGATCTCAGGGATTCTACTCTGGGTAAACTGGGGTTGCAGGATAGACAGGTAAGGTAAACTGTGACCTATACAGGGCCTAGTAAATATCAAAAGCTTGTGATAGTTAAACTTCTAGCTATGATTCTTGATAAATTGCATCAGACAAAACACCATCCTTGGCACACAGCAGGAGCTCAATAAACAGTTTTCTGGCTTAAGTGAACAAATGGAGATTTCCACCGGTGTCACAGAAGTCATTTAGAACAAGAAAGATTAGAATACAGGCCAAGCCAGAAACTACAGAGATTGCTAGTAAAGTCTTACCTCCTAAGAAACATACTCTCTCCAAATCTCAGTACACTAGAGAAACAACAGAGACAGCAATGACGCCCAAGCCAACCACTCGCCCTTCCATTTTGGTGCTGTTGACAGCAAATTATATGCATTTACTCAGTAATTGACAGATAGCATAATAAAATTGGGCAGAACATCCCAAAGTGTCATTTGGGATGCCAGGGATATAAATAGGCACGAGAATTCATATAGCATTATGCAGTCAGATGTGTTTAAAAATTCTAAGTGCTCTCATTTGAATATCATAGCTGAATTCCAAACCACTATTTAGTAGACATGTTACTGAGGCACACAGCCATAAAATGTTACTCAGAACGAAGTAACCTTTTCAAAATTACACGAAAAATGGGCAAGCGGCCATCTGGGAAATGGGAAAACGAAAGAGAAGACATCTAACTGTGAACATCTTTATGCGTTCCAGGCACGCTCCGTCTGGGACAGTGCTCTCAGGACCGGCGACACACTCCTGTTCTGCTGCACCCGACAGACATCACTATCCCGTCCAAACACACTGCTGAAGGATCCGCGAGAGTGCTGAAGCTTCACTTTCAACCCTCAGTTTTAGGTTACTCAGTTACGGTCAACATCAGCCAAAGAGTCATGAACTTTAAGCATCGTCAGAAGATTCAGAGTGCAAAAATCATGAGGCAAATATTGAGTAACAGGAATGGGAACAAAAACTAACACAGACTCCCTGCCTTCATCTGTTGCTTGTTAAGGAGCCCAGCTCAGCGAGTTCTGAAACCTAACTGCTCAAGCTACTCAACGGGATTAGCTGCCGTCATAGGGCTGCAGCCCACTTTCTGGGTGCCAAGAGGGTGGCCACCCATCAGGGAGCTTTCAGCCTCAGACCATTGGTGGGGGAAGTTATTCCTCCACAGGAAAGCAAGCTTCACCCGGCAGGCGTCTGCCCTACCTACAGAGTGAAGCATTCTGTCCTGGGAGAGCAGGGGGGCAGCCTGTCACCATGGGGGCCAGGTGGAGAGAGAAGCAAGGCTGCTGTGGCTGAGGGGAACTCACAGGGACAGGGCAGTCAGGCTCCTTTGCCTCCCTCCCATCCTGTGCTGACCCACTTAACAGGCAACTATTCTAGTCCCCCGAAGGTGGCTCCTAAGACATTCAGGTAATCAGAGGAGACACAGATGAATCAAAAGCCGGGTTTATTTTTCTACCAAATCCTTAATCCATGTTCCAGCCAATGGATGAAGGGTAATCAAGCCTCACATAGACTCTTGGTAAAAACAATTGTAGCTTTCTACAGGAAAAAGTTGTGGGTTTTGTTTTGAAGTTCCTAGGCATTTGTGAACAGGTGCAAAAATTTCCCCTATTAAACGGTCTGTGCTTTCTTAGGTATTCAAATGTTCTCACCCTGCTGCCTCTTCTGGGCAGACGAGTGAGACCATTCTGCGGCTGCCGGAACAGTCCAACCTTCACGTCACTCCATGGTCTGCTAACCTAGAACCACCATAGGGTTTCAGTGCGTAATGCCCCAAGAACAGCTGAAAAGACTAGAATTCAATTCTTCAAACTTGCTCTGAGTGCCTACTATTTGCTGGGCACAGGCTAGGCACTGGGCAGTGATTCTGCTGGTTCTGAGAAACACAGGTGGCGCCACAGAGAGTTCTCCCTGCAAGTGGCAGGAGGTTGTCTGCTGGGGATTAAGAGAAACAACTTCTCCTCTACTTCTACCACCTGGGGTAGGTATGAAACTCAGGCCCTGGGAACAGATGTTGTCTCTTCTGGCAGGTGCTGCCATGGAAGAACCAAGAGCAGTTTCTAAACAGCCGTGGAATTTGCTCCACAATCCACATAGTGATGTGTCTCCAAGGAGCTCTGGGTCATGTGGCCAATATATGAAATCTTCACTGAAGTTCTGGGGGGAAAAAAAAACCAAGAAGAATAAATTCGATTTTTGAGACAAAGTAAGAAAAATTGCCTAAATAACTTCTTGCAAGCTCAGGCAACAAAATCCATGGGCCCCAGATGCATTATCTTCATGGTTATGTAACCAGGAGACCAGAATTTCGTACATTCACAGAAAGGCTATGTCACGAGGTGACTTTCTCAAGAAGCGATTCTAAACTCAGGACAATTTTACCCCACAGGAAACTTCTGGCATCGTCTGGGGTGTTACAACTGAGGGCAAGGGAAAGTGGTGACTGTTCCTGGCACTTAGCAAGCAGAGGCCCGGGATGCTATAAAATGTCTTGTTGTGCAAAGGACAGTTCCTGACAACAAAGGACTGTGAATCCTTTGCTGAGGCTGAGAAACCCTGCTCCAGACCCTCACACGTCACATGCCCACAGCAGGTGCTTCTCATCAGTAGATTCCGTGGTCAAGATTCTAGGCCAGACCTGCAGACCCATGCATGACACAGGGTAATTTGTGTGGACAAAAAGCAACCTGGCCAAATGCTCAGTCCTTACACCTTGAGAACCTTTTCAATTCTTTACTAGTCTCATTAGGATTCTAAAGGGATCACAAAACTAGACCCAACTTCATGGAGAAAACTCTCTAGCTGCCAACTACGAATTTGGTGATTTGTATCTAGGGGTATCTAGGGGATACCCAAGGGTCTACTCTATCTGTGCCTGTAAGGCACTGGGTATCCCCTCTTTGGTTAGGTGCCTCTGCCTTGTGTTTCACACAGCACCTCCTGAGCAGAGGTGGTGAGGTCACACAGCCTGATGGTCTGGACGCAAACACAAAAGGCCAAGGGAACAGGGAGAAGAGCCACGTACCGCAGGAAGATCACTATATTGTGCACCAGGATATCGGGCAATGTGCAGAAGAAGCTACCGAATACCAAACAGCAAACAGGGAGACAGTTTGGTTTTTAAAAAAAAAAAAAAAAAAAAAAAAAGGAAAAAAGAAAAGAAAAAGTATCATCAGAAGAGTACTGAGTTACATGGTCAGCCCTACCTGGGGCCCCTGCCCTCCCCTTCCCTTCTGACCTAAGTGCTGCCAAGGCTCACTAGCTCGGAGTCCCCACAGTGTCCATGCACCCTTCCACATAATACTTTTTGTTTTTTTTCAGACCCACTAAGAAATGCTGGAGCTTGGAGATGTTTCTGGTGGCTTACTGTTCTCTTAGACATTCCAGCACCTCAGTCGTTTATCCAACAACACATCCTCCAAATAAACCTCAAGATGGCCAAAGCTTAGGGAACCCACAGGCCAAAGCCTGGGACTTAAGGGAGGACTGGCCCCAATCAACGAGTACACTCTGAATCCCCTTCATCCAGCAGAGAACACACATACAGAGAACAAACACTGTCCTTACTATACATAAGAAAATGGTCCTCCCATCTCAGCTTTCGCAGTAAAATTCACCTGAAAATAAGACACCAGCATCAGTCTGTGGCCAGGCAGGCCTGCCTGACACAGAACAGTACTATTATCAGCAATCCACAGACCTGGGAGCATTCTCCTGTCACATATAAAATACTTCCCCAAGATGGTCCTTGATACAGACTGTGTCCCTCTAACAATGTCTGCAACCCCTTCCCTTCTGAGGGGCCAACAGACCTCAGACTATAATACCTCCTCTTCTTGATTCGTAGTGAATTGTTTGCTCTTACAAATTCTTTTGTTCCCCTAACACTTAAATGCTGATTTTTCTCCTACTTTCTCATAATTACAGGGCATGTCAGATCTTCCTCACCAAACAGTTCCTAACAATGCAAATGAAATGGAGAGCAAAGTCATGAGGCTACAGCATCCCAGAGTCCCCTACTCCTCCTCTCTGAAGCCCATGGAGCAAGGACCCTAAGAGAAGAGCATACCAGTTGCTCGCTCCGAGGTGGAATGAAGGAGACGTTAGTGGTCACATATGTGCCAACCACTGTGTTCATGTACTGAACCTGGCTGGACAGGCTGGTCACTGCCACTGAGTAGAAGTTGGAGTTCCTGATTTTCAGGGTGGCCTGCATCAGGGCAAATGAGAAAACAAGGATGAGTGTTCCGAGTCCAAAACTTGCAGGTGCATGATCTGGGAAGCAAGGCCCTCCATCTTACCGTGATGGCAAGGATGACAAGGGAGTCCTGCTTATTAAATGTGACTTTCACCACTTTGATGCCATCATCATCCACAAGGACTGAATGTGGAAACAGGAAGAAAACCACCAAACCAGATGCCAGGAGACAGAGCAGGACAGATAGGAGGACGTACTGCTTGCTGGAATGACACAGCACATAACCAGATGGGTAGTCAGATATCAAGGTCCAGTTAGTGAAGATTAAACGCAAAACCAGGAATGAGGGGAAGGGGAAAGTACAAAGAACCAGGAACCACAAACCAGGGAGGAATGAGTGGAGTGGGGAGAAGCCTTTGAAAACCCATTTGAATGCTATCTGTCATCTGGGGAGAGAAGCTGAAGAGAGGAGCTCTGGGGACAGAAACATTTCTTCATCTCCCAAAGTACCCCTCTTCTCCAAAAACTTCCAAGTTAACTCTTTCACTTGGCCCTTGGAATGTTTCTAGTAGTTTCCATAATCCCAGACTGTGATGGGACAGAGATCTCTTGCTTGAGCACAGAGTATTAAAGGAAATGGAGAATTTACAAGAACAGATAATAAAAGTTTTCAAAAAGTTAGCTGGTGCTCATAAATATATGGACTAGGGAAAAAAGGACAGAAGTTAAGTACTGATAGGTGAGAGGCATGAAACTCACGTTCTCTGAGGGCGCAGTCTCTGATCACTGTGTGGGATCAAAGCTACCAACTCGTTTACTTGTTCTAGGAAAGAACCGAACAATTATTTTGGTATAAAAATAAATCCCACGCGCTAACGTTTACCACTCTCCTTTATGTCGCACATCAACCTGCCGCCACACATGCTTGCCTGGAATTAAACATTTCTGTGATACAGGTTTCACATTTTGGGCCTAAGGAACAAGAAACAAATCTAGAGAGTGTGCCATAAATTGCAAAACATTAATCCTACCAGGACAATGACACGGAGGTTGAGCAATCTAGGTTCCTGTTCTCGTATTACCCCATGGCCCGGAGCTGCCGAATGGCCTTGGGGAAGTAGTCGTTCCCTCCCTAGGCCACTGTCTCCTCACGTGTCACTGGAAGGCATGTCCTATAAAGTGGATAGTTTCTAGGGTTCTTACCAGCTGCAAACACCTGTGACTCTCCATCTAAAGTGTTAAGGCTTTCTGAGGGCCAACTTAGTGACAAATGATCTTGTCCTTAGTGGAGGCGCCACTCCTGAGCATCTGTTTTTCTCTCCCTGCTTGAAATATTTCCAGACCTTAGGCTGTTAATGATTTACTACCTGCTTCCTTGAAAAGAAGCTTCCAAGATGGTTCCCCTACAAAGCTGTGCCAGGCCTTATGAGTGAGAGCAATAAAGAGATGGGTCTGTCAACAGATCCCACAGCATAAAGCAAACTGGATGTTCCAAAGCAAGGAAACAAAGAACAAAAGAGTGGAAGTGAAGAAGGGCTTTCAGATAAAGGAGGCCAACAGAAGCTGTGGAACCTACCCAAATTTATCAAGTCAGCTCAATTGGCTCCTGTTCAGGGCACTGTCTCCGACTATGACAGTACTGCCTAGAAGCAAAGCTCTGCCTGGGAGATGGAAGAAGCCCTGTGCGTACCTTGGGAATCCTTCCCATGATTACCAAAGCCTCTCACCTGTCGGAATGTAGCCTGTCCCCTGGCACGTGAGACAGGTGATGCTATCTCGACCGGTGAACTCCACATATGGGAACTGAGCAATGGCTTCTTCCTGCTCCCTGTCGGCCAGCAGATCCTCCCTGTTCTCTTTCTTTCGCTTGCAGTAAGAGGGGCGAGCAGAGGTGGAATGCTGGGACCCCATAGCCGGGATGTGCCACTTGTGTCATGTCCTAGGGCATAGAGAGGCAAGCGAATGCAGGTTAGTGGCCCCACCGCGCCAGAAGAGAGCAAACTGCTTCTCTGTCTGAGAAAAGTGAAAACACAAAAATGACCAAACTGCCGTTCGTGATTTCAAACACCTGCGCGTTTTCTACCAGGATCATCATTTTGTAGCAATGCTCCCCACCTCCCTCCCACATGCTACATAAATCCAGGGGAACAGCAGCCCCTCCGCCAACCTGCCCAGCTCCTCACAGCCCGGGGACTCGGCGCACCCCAGCTCCCACCAGGTCCCAGTCTCGCCCCTTCCCGTCCACTATTTGCAAACTCTGTGCTCTCCTCGAGAAAACCTTCCGGGACAAACAAGCCCCAAATCAACAACAGGCCTTGGAGCTCCCCATCCCCCTCCACTCCCAGTCCCGGGAGGCGGGCTCAGGTCACGCCCCCTGACAGAGTGACGCTCCGGGCCCACCAGAGTCGCCAAGGCGTGAGCGAACGCCGACGTCCCCAGACCTGCAGGGCGCCGACTCCTGGCAGCTCCTCTCCGGGCCGCACCCGCAGCTACCTGCCAGCTCCGGCAGGTTTACTTGCCTCTTCAGTCCTCGCAGCAGCCCGCACTCGCTGCGCACGCGCCGGAAGACTTGCGGCGCCGGGAAGGAGGTGAAGGGGGGGCGGGGGCGGGGAAACGCCGGCTTACGCTCGCGCATGCGCTCTTCGGAATCCAGCGGGCAGAGGGCGGTGGAGAGCGGCTCCGGGAGCAGACTAGGGGAGAGAGAGCGGGCGGGGAGAGAAGGCGACGCTCCGCTTCCTCAGAAAGGCTGAAAGGTGCCTGAGTCAAGTGTCCGGAGGCGCGTTGCCTCTGCCTGGGAACGAGGAAGGAGCCTGCAGCTGCCAAAGCCGTTCTCAACTGCTGTTTGAGCACAGGGGCAGTGTGGACGCTGAGGGTGTAAAGATGCTTAGAAGACATGGAAACTGCCCTTCTGCGGCTTTTAGGCGTCGCCGTCGCTAGTCGTCCACACACACGAAGGCATGCACGGAAGGGGTTAGAGAACACTTTTAAAAGGGTGCCCCCCCCCCGCTTGTGCTCTCTTTCTCAAATAAATAAAATCTTTTAAAAAATAAAAGAGTGGGTTTCTTTGTACAGACTACCAGGTTACGCTTAACCTGCAGCAGAGGGCAGACATTAAGCAGGTGACATTGCTTAAGATGATGCTGGGGAAAGGAGAGATTCTCAATTGAGCGGCAATGGGGAGTGAAGCTGGCGACCTCCGAGGTCCGCCACCTCTATATCTCTTTCCTCATTATGTGGGGAAGGCGGTGTGCTCCCGTTGTCTAGCCCCCTGCCCAACTGCTGGTCACAGTCGGTCCACTGAGCCTTTCGAGTAAGAAGAGCTGAAAAAGACATAGTGAATGACCCTTGTGAAAGACCATAAGGCGGACTTTACTAAAGGGGGCGATGGCAATGGGTATAAGGACAGACGCAGTTCGGACTTGCTGTGGGGGGAAGGGATCGGGCACAGCTCTGAGTACAACATGAGCAAGTGGGAATTCAGAACCAAGGAGCAGAGTGGGGGTCAGTGCATGGAAAATTACTAAGAGGGAACTTCAAAGGTAAAAAGAATTCTGGCTAAACTGACCTGAGAGGATTCTTGCTGAAGACAGGCCAGAGTGATCAGACATCACCTGTGGGGGTGGGGGGGGTGTGTGTGTGGAATGATCAAGTATCCAGAGTTGGGAGTTCTTGCTAAAACTGGATTCTGCAGTAAGCACACAGATGGGCCTATGAGAAGTTTTAGGAACCTGACTAAAGTTTGGTCAAGGAAAGAATGTTTATCAGAAGCAACAAGGAGCCATTGTTCCTCTTTTTCTACCTCCCAGCCTGTACCTTCTCTTTCCTGAAATCTGGTCTCCACCTCTCTCTTTGCAAGCTCTATACTAACTTATATTCTTTATTTATACAAATCTTACTGTGTTTGGGACAACCATATTCTCAGTTAAAAATACATCTCTCTGCCTTTCTTGCCGTGTGACTCAGTTTGAGCCAATGAGATATAAGCAGAGGTTGTGTGGCGCTCCCTGGAAAGCTCCTTAAAAGGGGCAGAGACTCAACTGGTCCTTCAACCATCCTCTTCCTGTCTGTAATTTGGACTTAATGTTGGAGAGAGGGCAGCCGTCTTGTGACCACAAGGAAAAAAAAATGCATGTAGCAGGAGGCTGGGTAGGAGCATACAAGGAGCCTCGGTCCCTGTGGCATTTGGAGCCACATTCAGGCCCCTGACTACCTATCTTATGACTTCTTATTACATGAGAAAGATAACCATTCCTCACCAAAATTGTGTTTTGTGGCGTGTCTCTCACTGTGGGATTTAATCTTAAAAGATAAAGACACAGGGGCGCCTGGATAGCTCAGTGGGTTAAAGCCTCTGCCTTCGGCTCAGGTCATGATCCTGGGGTCCTGGGATCAAGCCCCGCATCGGGCTCTTTGCCTGGCGGGGAGCCTGCTTCCTCCTCTCTGTCTGCTTCTCTGCCTACTTGTGATCTCTCTCTGTCAAATAAATAAATAAAGTATTGAAAAAAAAAAAAAAAGATACAGACACAGACCTAGCTAAGGGTAAAGCCTGTTATGGCTTTAATCACACACTACAGAGGCCATGCTTAGGTTTCTATCCTCTTCTAACATCTGCCCTTAGTAAGAGGGAAGCCTCTTTCCTGTGTAAGGCCTTTCTTCCAAGTTCAGCTTTCTTGTCTGAGGACCCACTTCTGTTAGGGAATTTACTAGGGGAATCTGGGGAATGAACCCACCCTCTTGTCACCCGGTGTTGCCTCACCTTGAGGCCTCTGTTGGAACCCTGCCAAGGACTGATGTCCACACTACAGATGGACATTACAGAAGGTCCCAACTGTCCCAGTTGCAGGGACACTGAAGAGGCAGCAGCCTGATTTACACCAGCTTAAGAGGAGAGGGAGACCAAAGGAAGATGGAGGGCTGTGGATGCTTCAAAAACAGAAGGGAATGGGCCAAGCACTTGGGCCTGTGGTGAGAGTAGAAAGGACTTTGGGTGGGTAGGGGCTGTAAAGGGGCCCTGGGGACTTAATCAGCAGAACCCCTGATACTTTCTCACAGTCAGCTTCCAAAGTGGGTCTGGTACAGATAGACTATGTTCTCCCTTGTGGCTCTCGTATCTCCTTGTCTCCCAGGCACCCAGCTCAACACCTGCACAGTAGGCCGTCAGTAAATGGTTTGCGGAATGGTTCAGCCTGAAGGCTGACAGGCACAGCCTGAGGGAGTAATCCCAGCATCAGCCCGTGCCATCCGGGAGGCGGTTTTAATTGGGCAGCACATTCCTGAGGAGACACCCATCACTTCTCACCTTTGCCTGCCTTCCAGCTTTGTCTCACCATCCTGGTTATGAGCCATGAGGTTACTGTAGACATGAGCTCACTGGGGCGCTCCGGGTGGGCCAGGGCAGAGCAGGGCCAGCTGGGGATCCCCGCATGCCCAGCCTCTTCCTTGTCTCCATGTGCTCTAGGTAGCCCTAGCTACCCATGCCGAGAGCAGGAAAGGCCCCAAGAGAGAGGTGGAGGCAGGGGACTGGCTCTGCTCTGCTCCGAACCCTCCCCCCCCCGACACCCTGGGCCCGGACCGTGCAGGGGAGCGTTTGGGACTCTGGCAGCGTCCCTCTGCACTGACACAGAGGCTGAGGGTGTAGAGCTGGGAGCGCTTCATTCTTCTCCCTTTTGGTGGGTCTTCATTCTGCTCCCTTTATTCCACATAGAAGTGAGCTTGCTTGAAGTTACGTGAAAGAGCCGGCACTTGCTTCTTTGAGCCCAGGAAGCAGGCCACCACCATGTCACGCTCTCTCATCCTCGTACAGTGCGCCACAGGCCTCTGGTTTGGGGGATGTGACTGCTTTCCTGGGGCCGGGGTGTCTTTGCCTGGGCTGGCAGAGCTGGTGCCCAGGGACCAGCAGGCCTGAGGCATAGTGCAGCCATTCCCTACAGCAATGCCAGGGCCTGGGTCTCAAATCCTCACAGACTCTCCAGCAGGATCCCTTTCCCACATATCTCCCCATGGTTCCCCCTCTCCTCAGTGGCACTTCAAGAACACCCGGTGTCATCTCTCCAGTGAGTTGAGCCCTTGAATAAAGACAGTAGAGGGCATTTGTTTAAAGCAATCCTTTAAGAACGATTTCCACCCCCACAGACATCAAAGAAACCCAAAGGACCGTTATCTCTTTGGAAGGCAGGACTGTCATATAGGGAAAACCAAAACACAAGCTAACGTCTTTTTTTTTTTTTTTTAAAGATTTTATTTATTTATTTATAGACAGAGATCACAAGTAGGCAGAGAGGCAGGCAGAGAGAGAGGAGGGAAGCAGGCTTCCCGCTGAGCAGAAAGCCTAATGTGGGGCTTGATCCCAGGATCCTGAGATCACAACCTGAGCTGAAGGCAGAGGCTCAAAGCACTGAGCCACCCAGGCGCCCCACAAGCTAACATCTTAACACAAACACCAGAACCCGATTCTCTTATAGGGGGACTTGCAGACTGAGGAGACAAATTCCTGGCCTCTGAACACTGGTAACAACTGTTCCCAGGGCCCACATGATGGCTGTGGGGGCCTTGGGCCTTAGTGAATGCCAAGAGCCCCTCCGCCGCTGACAACCTCTGAGAAACACGCATGGTGAGTCAAACCTGTGTGTCCGATATACACATGTGATATACCCTGTGCGGCTTCCACCCCTACGGGACTTGTTGCCCCTGGGCACCCCCTCCTGGAAGTTCTGGACCTCCTGAATGGGAACTGTGTGGGGAGCTGACACCCGCAGGCCAGGTGTGAGAGGAAGTTGCCTAGGCTGGGGAACTGGGGAAGCCAAGGGTGGGCGTGTTGGGTTTGAACTCCTCAGTGAGTGTTGGAGGGAACCTGAGCAAGAGTCAGCCAGTCTTCCTCGTTAACCTCCCCCAGCACTGCCTCTCTCCCCACCTGTGCCAGCCTCAGGGACAAACCTCATGGCCAAACAGATCCACACCTGGCTGTTGTCAGAAACTGCAGTTAAACTCTTATCTGCGTGTGCCGCTGTGCTGGGCATTGTGCCTCCGCCCCCACCCAGTAGCCTCTGTCTGAGACCCACCACACGCATGGAAGAGGGACAAGCTGTGAATGAGGGGATACCCCGTGCAAAGCAGGCAGTGAAAGCTGTGGGTGAGGAGTAAGGGAGCCACAGGGCAGAGCCTGAGGACAGACGGTAGAGGTGAGCTTCAAGAGGATTTGAGAAAAACAAAATCCACACTCGACCCCATCCCGAAAGTCAACTGTCCAAAAGAGCTTTTGGTGTCTTCTCCTCTCCATCTACAGTCGGGCCTTGTCCCATCTTTTGCCAAGGCAATACAACAGCCTTCTTAGTAGGTTTCCCGGCTTAAAAAAAAAGTAATAGTTCCCTGAGTATCTGTTACGTATCAGGCACTGTAGTAGGCACTAGCTTCACGTTCAGTTCTCTCAACAACACTGCAGACTAGGTATCAACACCCCCATTTAATGGATGGGTTCCTCCGTGGCTCAGAGAGGTGAAGCATCCTGCCCAGTGTCCCACAGCTGGAATACGAACACCACTCCATCTACAGCCACCTGCCCTTCGGGCTCTTCCTCCATGCTCCATTGAGGGAGTGGTCTAGTCTTGTGGTCCTTTAATAAAATGCAAATGGTAATCCTATCACTCTGCTTCTTAAAACCTTCAGAGGCTCCTCATAGGCTTCAGGAAAAGACCCAAACCCTTTCCAAAGCTTGCAAGTCCCTTTCCACTCTCGTACTGCTTTCTTCCCACTCACCACACACTCCAACCACAGAAGACTATTTGCAACTCCCTAAACACGCTGACTGTGTATGTGCTTGCTCGTTCTGTCCTCTCTGTGTAGGACATTCTTTTCTCCCTGCCCCACCCCACTCCACGCCCCATTTCCTGCACCCAGAGAGATCCTACACAGCCATGCAAGCCTCGCCCAGATGTCACTCAGCAGTCTTCCTGCACACTGATTTCCTGCCATCCCCATCCCAGTACACAAGCACCCTCAGCATCAGTGCAGCACCGTCCCACCAGTCAGCTGTACTCGTCTCCAGCCCCGGGGCTCTCCCCACTATATGGTAACTGCCTTCTGAACCAGGGTGGATGTCCTGATAGACTTCAAACTCCCCAAGGGCAGGGATGGTGTCCCTGGAGCCTAGAAGAAAGCCTGGCAGAGAGTAGGAGCTCCCTAAATATTTTGTTGAGTGAGTTGGATGAATGAGTGGGGTGGGGAGCACCTTAGGGCAGGGACAGTGTCATAGTCACAGGACACATTCTGTGTCCCCATCTCTTGGCATGTGCTTGGTACCCAGTGGCTGTGCAGTCATGGTGAATGACTAGAGGCAGGAGGAGAGAGGACAGAGGGCAGCAGAGGCCAGGGAAGGCTGGACTTAAGTGGCAGTACAGGCCCGTGCACAGCTCTGTTCCTTCCACCAGAGGGCGGGGGAGGCCCAGCACCCAAGGCCTCCACGTGGGGAAGTTCTCTTCCCTTTGAGGCTCAGCCTTAAAACCTGCAGAGGTTTGGGGTTGTTCCCCTCCACAGAAGGATCCAGGAGGCGGTCAGCTTCTAAAGGAAGGAGCCCACACAAAGCTGGGTTACTGCAGCAGCAGGCCTGGGGACTGGCTGGCCAGCCCTTGCCTGGTGGGACAAGAAGCAGCCCGCTCCTGGGATCTGGAGGCGCCCGAGGGCAGCCCATCCTGGGACAGTTAGGGACCTGCCTCTGGTGGCTATGGTCAGGGCCTAACTGGTTCAGACCTGGGAATGGGCTCAGAGGCCCTCACATCATGGGCGTGGAGGCAGCTAGTCTGCACAAATTCCTGAACACTAGCAACTTGTTAGAACTCACAGCTCTGTCTCCTGGCTCTACCCCATACCAGTCAAGGCCATCCCAATCTTTCAGGGAGTCCAGGCCCGGGAGACAGTGACAAACAGGACATAGTCCCTGCCCTCTAAGTGCTCCCCTGTCCTCTGTGGAAGCCCTGCACCTGCCTCCTTCCAGTGGTTTCTGGAGCCAGATGGCTGCATGGGAATCCTGACTCAGCCTCTCCCTGCTTGTGACCTTGGGCACTGACCTTAACCCCTTCTGTACCTCAGGCTCCTTATGAGTAACATTGTTAAAATGATGGAATAAGTTATTCCCTGACAGCCTCTTAGGAGAGTGCCTGTCAGGTAGTAAGTGTTCAATAAATCAGAGCCATCGTCAAGATTATGATGCCCTACCCACTGGCCCTCAGAAGCTTACAGTTGAAGGCATACTGGAGAATAGCTAGACGGGTGTCCTGGCAGTATTGTCACCATCTTTGCCTTAGCTTTGAGCATCCCCCGAGCTGGTCATTCCAAGTCCATAGGTGTGGAGAAGAGAACCCAGTAGGACTCAGAGGACTCTCAGCTCATGGGACTTTTGAATCCGAAAGGGAGCACACCAGACAGATCCAGGGAGAGAACTGAGACCCAGAGAAGCCAAGCGACCTGGTAAAAGTCGCAGAGACAAGTAGAGGCAGGGCAGGGAGTAGCATCTGGTCCAATGACCCACCTTCCTATCTCTTGGGGTCTTTGGGCCACACGGCTGTGTGGTCACTCTAGTGAGCCATCCATCCCGACCAAGATAGCTTAGTGATTTTTGTCTAAATTAAATCGCCCCAAACATTTGTATAAAAAAGAGTTTTTGAGTATTCTTGTTTTGTCTTTCAGCCCTCCTTACAGACAAGAGGACAGTACAAAGAGTGAGAGTGAGAGAACTGGGCGGGTAAGGGAGGTGTCGAGGGGAGAGGCAGCCCAGGGTGCTGGAGGGATAGACCATGAATCTGGATCACTGTCCACAATGGTGGCCTAGTATCCCTCTCCTCTCAGTACTGGGCTGCTGTGAGGACAGCCCCTTGCGTGATGGGCACCACACTTTGGGAGCTGGACCTCTTGGGTCCTGTCTCTGTGTCTGATCCTGCCTCCGCTTTCTCTGCTCTTAGGGTTGTGGCCCTGCCACTGAGCTTAGTCCCTCAATCCCCGTTCTCCTTCCAGAAGGAACACATGTTACTTCCTCCATGAAGCACTTCTGTCCTAACCCCCTGTCAGGGACCATCTCATGTTAATTTGTTTATACTTCTCTCCCCTTGTGTGATCCTGGAGAGGCAGCCTAGCCCTCAGTGACTGGGAGCTTGGATTCTGGAACCCCCTGGGCATAGAGCCCGACTGCTATACCAGCTGTATGGTGGTGTGTGAGTTCCTTAACTTCCGCGTGCCTCCGTCTGCTCCTCCATGAAATGGAGAGAACAATAGTACCTTCCTCACAGAATTGATAAGGCTTTGAGTGAGTGGATGCGTGTGAAGTGCTTAGACCAGCACCTTCTGCATAGGAAATCCTGTCTCAGTGGAGGCTGTTGTCATTGATATGCTCCTGTCGGTGCCCTACCTTCTCCTTAAGCCTACAGCTCCTTGAGGGGAGGGTCCCCCGCTTTTACTTAAGCCAATTTGTGTCATGGGTCCTTGCAGACTGTTTGTGGAGCAACGATGGGACCCAAATGCCCTCTCCGTGGTCTGCCACCGGGTCCCCTGCAGAGGAAGGTTGTCTCCGTGGCTGGGGCCCTTCCTCTCACAGCCCCGCCCCAACTCCGGCAGCTCCCACATTCCCCACTAACTTTAGGGTTGGTTTCCAGCTGTGGTTGGATTTTTCTGTTTGAAAAAATATTTTAAGCAGCTGGTGGGGAAGGGGTGGAGAGGCGGGAAAAGAATAATAAATAAACTAGTGAAAGGAAGATTGTCTAAGAGACTTGAAGCTGCCACTGCCCACAGCTCAGTCTCCAGGTCATGCCAAAGGCTGGGGAGCTATCAGGTGACTGGGGGTAGGAGGAGACACCCTGGTGGCTCCCCAGGCTGAGGAGAGAACCTCACTGCCACTCACAAGCATCTCTTGCATTGGCTTTCGCTTTATGGCTTACATGGACTCTGAAGATGCAAGAAGTAAACAGACAGAAAGAGTTGCTCTGCAGCAGGCAGGATTGAGGTTAGACACTGGAAAGAACTTATTATCAGCACCTATCCCTGAAACCTGCCTTTATTTCACCCAAGACCTGTTTTTCTCCAGAGCTCGACTTCCTTCTCAGCCTTGATAACACAATATCTCAGAGAGCCCCCCGTTCCCTCAGGGGCTTCTCATTCCCCCAACAACACCGTGCTCCACAACTTGCAACTCCGAGAGAAGTGCCATCGTCCTGCAACTCCAGCTTCATCAGTGGCCTCTTCCCTCTTCATTCTCCTCTGCCTTTGAGGCCTGCGGGCTCTTTTCCAAAACCTTCACCTTAGTCACCTCCCCACTGGGCGGGGGGGTGGGAGGGGGCGCTCAGCCAGAGACCACCTTCCCAGCTGGCAGAGGCCCAGGCCAAGGGCCAGGAGCAGGGGCCATGGGCTGCCCCCCACACGGATGGAAGTTTCGCGCTGCCCCTGTGCTAGCTGGGGAGGATTGCTGAGACAGAGACCCACAGAAACTCGGGGATTCAGGCAGAGAGAGTAAATCATATAGTCGAACAGAAGCCAAGTCAGAAAGAGACAGGGAGCAAGTCAGATGTGGGGGTAGGGAATTGACGGCCACTAGGCAGTGGCCCTGGCCAGACCCACATGGAAATTCCTGTGGCCTCTGATGGCAGGGTGGGCTCAGCCCTGAGGGATGCCTGGTGCCATTGGGTGTGTGTATGGGGGCGGAGCATGGGGTCTCAGGCCTGGGTGGGCAGAGAGGTCCTGCCCTCCACGCCAGGTCCTCCTGAGGGCTCCCTCCACTGGAGTCACAGCCCGTAAGGACATTGATGCCCCTGTACAGACTGGGCTCTGGAGCCTTGAGGAGCTGTTGCAGGAGGAGCAGAGTGCCTTACAGTCTTGGGAGCAAGGAGCAGGAGTAGGAGAGGCTGGGAATTGGGAGCAGGGGAGCTGACTTTTCAGGCGAGAGCAGGAAATGGCTGGGCCTGAGGACCAAGGAAGTGATTGGGCTGTTGAGGAGTAAGGGGTGGTAGGTGGGGGTGGAGAGTAGGCGGTCTGGGTTTCAAGGTGCTTTGCTCTTTGCGGAGTGAGGATTACTCTGGCCAGGAAGTCTGGGTGGGAGGATGTGCCCGCATTGCTCAGCAGTCTGCAGGGGCAAGGTCCCATGGGGAAGAGCTGGCTCAGGACTGTGAGTGGAGTGACAGCTGTCTTCGAGGCGTCTCCCCTAATCATGCACACCCTAGAGGCACGTCTGCCCTCAGGTCTCCCCTGGTGAGGAAGACAACACAGGTCTAAACTTATAACTGAAATAGCTACTTATTAGGTGATCCTTACCTCTGGCTAACTTGGACCACAGTAAAATTTCAAGTCCCAGAGGCTGCTCAGGGAGAACAAATGGGAATTTGTACTTCCTAATACAATTGTACGTTTATGCAGAACACGAAACCTTGCAAAGCATTTTTTTCTTAGTAAAAAAAGTAAGATTTCTATTAAACATATATGTAGAGTTTAATAAATAATTTAAATCATACACTCATGTTTCCATGGGCCAGGTAGAGAAATAGAGAACCATCAGCACCCCGGAAGTCCTGTGTGCCTCCCTCATCAGCCCCACCCCTCCGCCCCAGAGGGAACTGTCTCCTGACTTTTGTGATCATCATTTCCTTGTTATCTTCCAAAGCATTCTCTTAGATAGTATCATCTTTGAGTTTCACAGTAACCTTATTATTCCCACTTTACAGATGAGAATACTGAGGCTCAGAAAGGTTAGATAACAAGTCAAGGGCCACCCAACCAGTAAGTGGAAAACCAGGAGGATATTTGGATTGGCTGATGCCTGGGGCAGTTTCTTAGTCAAATCAGAATCCCTGGGACAACCCTGGTGTTGGAATGTTGGAGAGCAGCTCCCCAGTGCCCAGAGAAGCCGGGGGGGGGGGGGGGGCCCTCTTCACAGCCAAGCCAGGTGCTTCCCTCCTGGATTTGTTGTCTCTCCTGACTCCCTAGGGCCTGGCTGTTTGGGAACCTGGCAAGAAAGGATGGAGGCCCAGGGGAGAGTATCTGAAAGGTAGGGAAGCTACTCTCTAGCTAGAAGGAGCTAGAAGACCATCTGGGATGGAATAGATGCCTAGAAAGGGCCCTGCTTGACACATGCCAAGGCAGCCTGGGACCAGGAGGATATGCCTGAGCCAGGTGTGTGCCCAAGTCTTTGCCAGACTTACCAGCGGGATCCTCCTTGGTGGGCCAGGTGTGGTTCGTGTAGCATAGTTCTGTGAGTGTGTGTGTACCTGGCATGTCCGTGCGCCCGGCTCCATCTGCACACTTGGACTGCTTGCAACCATCCCCCACGTCTTTTTTTTTTTTTTTTAATTCATTGTTGTTACAGAAATTTCTAATACAAAAGTCTCTCCTTTTTTTCTAATTCTAATCCAAATGATCCCAAACATAATTTCTTTTAACAATTCAGCATGTATCCTTTCATACTTCTTTCTAAGCACAAATAGTTATTTAGATACACATATCTAAAGACAACAGTTGCTAATTAATAGTTGTTCATTAGGGCGCCTGGGTGGCTCAGTGGGTTAAGCCGCTGCCTTCGGCTCAGGTCATCATCTCAGGGTCCTGGGAGCGAGTCCCACGTCGTGCTCTCTGCTCAGCGGGGAGCCTGCTTCCTCCTCTCTCTCTCTCTGCTTGCCTCTCTGCCTACTTGTGATCTCTCTGTCAAATAAAAAAAAAATAAAATCTAAAAAAAAAAAAGTTGTTCATTAATAGTTGCTTATTAAAAATAATTATTTCTGGGCGCCTGGGTGGCTCAGTGGGTTGGGCCGCTGCCTTCGGCTCAGGTCATGATCTCAGAGTCCTGGGATCGAGTCCCGCATCGGGCTCTCTGCTCAGCAGGGAGCCTGCTTCCCTCTCTCTCTCTCTGCCTGCCTCTCTGACTACTTGTGATTTCTCTCTGTCAAATAAATAAATAAAATCTTTAAAAAAAAAATAAAAAAAAAAATAATTATTTCTAAGAAAATAGTATCAGAATCTACATACTGTTTTTCAACTTTTTTTCACTGACTATACCTTGGTCATCTTCCCTGTCAGTCTATATAGATTTCTTTCACTTTTCTTTTTAACAGCTAAAGAGTACTCCACCAAAAAGATGCACCATCATGTGTCTGGGGTTCACTCCTCTGTAACCCAGCTCCCCCAGTCTTCCTGAGGTGGGCGGCATGGTACAGCAGGACACAGAGATGGGCCTGACCCTGGGAGGCAGCCCGGTTCCAGCTGCCTTTTGACTTCCAGCTACCCTACAATCCCATCCACCCCAAAGTCCACACTCCCTTCTCCTATGCACTGTCTCTGTCTCCTTCCCATTCTCCCTCCTGAGTCTTGACCTCTGCCTAGTGCTGCGGGCTCAGTGGCTGCTGGCTGAGCTCCTGGCCTCTGAGGCTATCTGGTCTGAGAGAGCTGGGAGGAATTGGGGCTGGGAAGGCCCAGAGTTCAGGACATGCAGTGCAGACAGCCATGCAGGGCAGTCAGCTTGCCTCCTGGCACGGCCGCTGTGTGGTGAGGGCACCGCGAGTGGTGAGGCAGGCACTGCCCCGTGCCCCCATGGCAGCTTCCTGCTTCCCAGAGGGCCTGGGCCAAGGCAACTGTGCCCGATAGGCCCGGTGCCCCCGCCCCTGTGCAAGTGTCATGGAAAATCCGAAGCCTTGATCTTTGTTCTTGATGGCCCCTCCCCAGTTTTTACAACTGGAAACTTGCGGTCGCTTTGTTCCCATCAGCTTGGAAGAGAGGTGTCGTGGGGTGGGGATGGGGGGAATGGCTGAGTCAGCAGCAGATACAGATCTCGGGGCTCCCAAGGACCCCCCAGGACCCCTTCCCTCTCACTCACGTTCACAGTGTGCCCATTAACAGACCACACTTCCATGCCGGGAGGCAGAGGGGGGGCGGGGATAGGCACAGCCTTTGTGTCCTACCCGGGCAAGCTGCCTCCCCCTCACCTAGAATCAGCACCCCCAGTGGTCCAGGCCCATGATTCCTGCTTTCTCCAAACACTTCTACCTGCTCCGATGTCCTGGTGGCAAGAGTGCCCATGCCTTCTCATTCCTCCCGGCGGGTCCAGGGTGTCTGTTTACCATGGGATCTAATTAGAAGTTTATGGTAAGGAAAGCACTTTGTGAGCTTGCTTCCCTCCCCCTGCACTTAGCCCCGCTCCGGCTGCCCTCTCCCTCCCTTCTCCCCCATAGCCACAGTTCATGGAAACTTCCCAGGTCAGTGATTCTCACCTTCTTTTCCTCCTCAGCAGAAAGGGCCCCAACCCCCTTCTCTGGAGCCTGGCACCTTCTTTTGCTCAAACCCCTGCTTTCCTGGGACAAGGTCTGCTGTGGAGGAGGAGACATACCTGGGAGCTGAACCCAGAGCAGAAATTCCTCATCTGGCCTCCCTCATCTGGACTGTTGGCCCATGAGATGTGATCTTAGAGGTGAACCTGGGCAGCCTTCGCCCCAAGGTGAGAGAGGACAGAGGTGCCGAAACAAAAGGGAGAAGGCCCGGATCCCATCAGCAGCCGCTGCACTCGCAGACCAGCCCACCACTCACTCAGTCCACTCACAGATGCTGTGAGGCAGCTGGAGGAAGTTGGAATCTAGCCAGGGGCGGGGCAGGGAGGTATAGGGCACAGGCTGGGGACCGAGAAGACAGAAGCCTGTCTCCTGGGGGGGGGGGGGGGGGGGGGGGGGGGGGGGTGGGAGGCGGGGAGGAGTGGGGAGGGGGCCGGGGGGGGGGGGGGGGGGGGGGGATGGTGAGTTGGGACTTGAGCAGCTGGGATGATTGGAGAGGGAGCAGTTGGTGGGGTTGAGGGATGGGCAGAACCAGAACCCTGAGCTCAGGCTCCTCTGCCTGGCAGGAGCTCAGGGAGGATCTGGCCAGTCCCTCTGTCTGGGTAGTATGCTTGCTGAGGGTCTGAAGCAGGCAGTGGCTCTGAGGTGGAGGGAACTGAGCTGGCTGGCCCTGGCACTGAGTGCATGCCCCTGGCTTGATGGTGCTCTGCCTACAGAGCTCCATCACTCCCCTGGGGGTAGGGGACTGGGTAGAGGAAGACTGAGAACAGGGCTTGTGCCTGGGTCCCCAAGGGGGATGCTTCGCCCTGCATCAGCTCCGCCTCACCGCCCAAGCGGGACGGATTATTTCTGCTCCTCCAGCGTCTGCCAGTGCCTTTGCCCCCTTCCCAGAAGTTACTCAGTTACCAGTGTCGGTTTTCTACTTCCACGGCAAGACAGGCCCTCCCCTCCCAGTTTCCTGTACCCCAAGGCCTTGGGCCCTGGCCCTCCATCCAGCTCTGGGGAGGGACCAGGTGCCTGGGTCTGGGTCCAGGGGCAAGGTCACTCTCATCTCTGCTGGGGAAGCCAGGGGAATGTGAGGATGGGTTAACCCCTCTCTCCTTTGCATCTTTCCTCTCCAGCTTCCTGCCAGCACATTCCCATCAGCATGCGAACATGAACACGCTGTACCTCATCTTTAAAGAAATCCTCTCCAAGACCCTTGCCCTTCCAGCCATAGCTGCACAGCCTTGCTGCTGTCACAGTCACACTCCTCCCAAGAGTGGGCGACCCTGGCTGCTCCTACCTCATCCCCTGCCCTTCCCTCTTCACCCTCCCCCATGTCTGGCATCTGCCGCCACCCCACCCACTTGTAAGAAAATCGCCAAACTCAGCCTCTTGGCCTCCTTTCTCCTCTGTCTGCAGCTTGAACTCAGCCGGCCCTGGCCCGATGTGCTTGCCTCTCTGGGTTTCCCCGCACGGTGCTCTCCTGGTTTTCTTCCTGCAGGTTCCTCTCCATAGTGGCTCTAATGCCCGTGACCCTGGACTCGTCCCGAGCTCCTCTTCCCCTGGGTCCATTGTTGTGGGCCGTGTGGTGGCAAGTCCTTGATGCTGACTGGCCTGCTCCTCCTTTTTGAGCTCTGACTCCTAGAAACAGACTCGGCATTTCTACTTGAGGTCTCCCAGATGTTTCCAATGGAACCTGCCGCAAGGAGAACTCTTGGTTCTCACCCCATTACACCCCAGTCTTGCCGGCATCACCTCCTCCTTTCTGATTGTTGAAGAATGTGGTCCCTGAGTCCTCCTTACCTTTCACATGGAGTCTCCCATCAGGTCCAGCAAACCTTTCCTCCAAAGGGGGTTCCTCCACTTCTAATTCCAACAGGTCTCCCAACTGCCATCCTCTCTTTCCTGGGCTCTAGAGTGGTCTGCTGGCTTCCAACTAAGGCTCCTCTGTTTCAGTCTCAATGAAGCATTAAGAATCATTCAGGGAAAAAAAAAAAAAAGAATCATCATTCAGACCATAAACCCTTTCCCCACAAGCCTTTCAATGTGCGTGTGTGTGTGCGTGCGTGTGTGTGTGCGCGCGCGTGTGTGTGTGCGTGTGTGCGTGTGTGTGTGTGTGCGTGTGTGTGTGTGTGTGTGTGTTCAGAACATCCAGAGCCTATAAGGCCCTTAAGCATTGTTTTGTTTTGTTTTTCTCATTTCCCAGCTTTGTCTTGTGTCCTCCCCATGGCCCGGCACCTGGGGGTTCTTTTTTAGTCCCTGATGGCCAAAGTTCTTTTCCTGCCTCAGGGCCTAGAATCTCCCCCCACCACACACACAGCTAGCCCCATTAGCAGCCTTCGGATTAGCCTGGGTGTCCCCCCAAGAGAGATTTTCCCGTCCTGTTGCCCCATCCAGACCAGCCCTCTTCTTTTCAATGTTCTTCGCAGTTTATTTTCTGAATCCCTGGCTTACTACGCTTGTGATCATTCTAGAATATGAGCTCCATGGGGAGCAGGGACTGTGATGTTGTCACCATTGTGCCTCCAGTGCCTCACAGAGGAATGGGGGCTTGGTGGACAGACACTAACATCTGCTGAATGAGAGACTGACTGTAGTGCCTGACTGGGGCTTCTCCGTGCTGCAGACAGTGAGGCTCGGTGTGGGGGGGGGGGGGGGAGCAGGAAGAAAGGCACAGAGGACGGGAACCCTGTGGTCGGTAGAACGATACTCCCTACCTAGTGTTGCTAGATTAGCAAATAAAAATACGGAACACCTGGTTAAATTTAAATTTCAGATAAATACCAAATCCTTGGTCAATGTAAGTATGTCTGAAATTGAAGGAGCTGGGTCCTGGCTGTGGCCTAGGGACTTGGGTCCTTGACCTTTTAAGGTCACAGGCAGATCCTGTCAGACCCTTCCTTTTCCATGACCTTCTGACTTGTCCTCAATTTTTGTTCATTTCAATACACGCTTATCGAATACCCTGGGCGTGGGGCCAGGTACTGAAGGCATCAAGATGAGTAAGACTTGTCCCTGAGGACTGGATGACATGATCTGGCTCTGGGAGGAAAGCCATCACCAGTACCCACAGTCTCCAGACACAGGGCTGAGTGCCTTCCCTGCTCTATCTCATTTAATCCTCCAGACTCCCCCCACCCCCAAGGTAAAGCGGTTATCGCTGCCATTTTATAAACAAGGACAAACATGTTCAGGTAATTTTGTAACTTAGTGAAGGTCACAGAGGTAATAAGTGATGGGCCTGGATGCAGACTGGGTCTTCTAGTCCCCAGGAGAAGGATTCCTCCCTCTTGGAGCATCTCAGCTGTCAGAACCAGCTCAGAGGCTAGTGGGGCAGGAGGAGGCGATCAGAGGGGGAGGACTCACCCAGAGAGTGCTCCCCCAGCAAACTTCCTAACAGCTTCTTTACACCAAGGCCCAGGGGAGCTGTCTGGACACACCATAAGGCCATCAGCACACAACCACTGGCATCCGGGTCTCACCAACCTCTCCCAGTGAAATTAAACATACTGTCTAGTAACCTCAGTCCTCCAGAGGTCACTCAGCCCTGAGGGGGAAGCAGTATGGGAGAACGGGCTCGTAAAATGCTGACCCCATTCTGACTACCTTCCACTCTGAGAGTCCTGTCCCTTCTAACTTGGGCCACAGCTGAGTTCACATTCCATTCCCTGAAACCCATGTGTCATAGACTCTGGGCTCAGGTTGGGTTCCAAGAGAGTATTCTTGCCTTCCTTCTCCCTCTCAGAAGGCCAGGCCCTCCCCCAACTTTGACAAGGAGGCTCTGGAGGCATCAGAGATTCCTGGGAAGGAGAGGTGGCACAGCCCATATTCCTCACTTTCCCCGGGGCCTGCTATGCCCAAGGACTAAAAACTTCTACCTAGCTTTTTACCTCCAGTGACCTTTGAGGCAGGTTGCTGAAGCCCAGGTCTCTGAGACACAAGATGACCTCGGAACCTGCTGTGCCTCTATTCTTTTTGTCTTTCCCATTTCCCATGGTTCTACCTCTTTACTTTCCTTTGTGTCTACGTCGTCCCAAGGAAACATAGCTTGGATGTGGGGAATCCCCTCCTCGAGCCCTTTATGGGACTGACGCATGGGAATTCCCAGCATTAGTTCCAACACCTAATGAATGGATCTAGATGCACTTGACACATTTTCCTAATTGCATTTGGTCTAATTCCCAGGACTGCTCCCTACCTGCGCGTTCACACACAATCACACAGGTGCACACACATCCTCTCACCCACCCTTGCATGTACATTCACACACACACACACCAGCACTTGGACTCTGTCCATCTATCTATTCTATAACAGAAGGCATTGACATGTCCAGGGAGAGTCCACAGTCACTGACAGTGGGCGGGGAGAATTCATCCCAGGTCTTCTGCTGAGCAAACATCACGATAGGCCATCTGGGTGGTGGAGGCAGTCGTGCAATGGGATGGCTTGCACTGACTGAGATGAAGAGAGATTCAAATAAAGATTTGTGGGGGAGCATAGTTTAGCTTGGATGGATCTTGGTTGAAGAAGGAACCATAACACAGTAGGAGTCTTGAGCCCAAGTCAAAGATAATTCCTTGTGGTGGGAATGTGGAGAAAGGACATGGCTGCAAGACTTGTAGGGACAAAGATTCTAGTAATCAGCATTATGAGCTAGTCTTCTGTGCAGCAAAGAACTGCCCCCTCAGTCACTTCCACGTCTATAGGGAAAGTCTATTGCATTCGCTGATCTTGGTGAGTGATGTTTTGGAGAAATTGTGGAAAGTGGATTAAATTGGATGTTTGATTCAATGCAAGTAGGGAGTGGAAATGGGCAGAGGAGACAACACATAAGAGGGAAAGAAACTTTTACAGAAGCAGGAAGCGGGAGCCAGAAAGGACTGGGTGGGTAGGGCAACATAAGGCCAACCTCAGTGCTGTCCCAAACATTCCTGGCAATATGGAGAGGGACCCTGGTTTTCCTACCACCTTTGGGATGAATGTTGGTATCGATATTACTTCCTCTCAAAGAGCAGAATGACCCGAGTGGAATCACGTGTCAGTGTACATATTAAAACCAGTGTGCGTTCACACTCACATGAACATTTCTTTCCCCTCGCTGGGGCTTGTACTCAGTGATTTGGCAAGTATCAGGTTAATGTTATAAATGGAGAGAGCCAAACCAGAATATTTAGGTTTAAAAAAATCGACCACTGGCCTGAATTATCTGGTTTGGCCATCTAGACTTAGCAAATTAACCAGAAAATTGCCAGAGTCCTGCACTTGTGTTGGACAGACACAGGGTTTAGGGTGGCTGGTGTCTTGCTGATAACATAGATAACTCTTCACACATTATTATTAAGTGTTATCTCTCCACATGTTATTACATCTAATGTATATTTGTAATGCCCCAGGGATTGCCCCAGCTTCCCCAGGACCAATCCTTCATCCAAGGCTGGTTTTGTACAGCTGCCTAGCATGTGACTGAACCCTGGGGATCAAAACACTGAAAAAGTGGCACATGCCAAGCAAAGAAAACACCATCATTGCTTCGGTTCCTCTTCTTGTCTCCATTTGCTAACAGCAAGGGCTCAGGAAATGCAATGAAGTTTACCATCCGCCTAAATTGCACGTAATTGGCAAAAAAGCGCGCCTGTCTTCGAAACAGAACCCCAAATGAAAAACACCAACTATGAACATTTTTAAAAAGTAATAAAGAAATAGGAAGAGAGCAGGTGTCATGGAAGCCTTCGAGCCCAAAGAGAGGAGCCTTGAGTTTGTCACCTCCGTTTGCTGCGACCTTGCCTCTGCAAATCTGTCCGTGTCATCAGTTTTACCACCATGGAAGGTAGATGCGGGTGCTTTTGACAAGCTCCTTCCGGCTCAAACCTACTGAGACTGCCCAAGAGTGTGTAAATCCTGGAGATCACCCGGTGTATATGAGGAATGGTCTGCTGGGGGGAAATAGCATTGCTCACGTTTTCATGTGCATATTAAATGTGACTGTCCTGGGAAGATACCGATTCTGACTCACTACGTCTAGGTTTGAGACTCCTTGTTTCTCGCAGGCTCTGGGCTAGGCTCATGCTGCTGGTCCGTGGACCACACTCTGAGAAGCAAAGGCGCGACCGATGCGGGGCTGAGTGCGAAACCCCAGCTCCGCCCTAGTGTTTTATCTTCGCTGAGACTCAGTTTCCTCTTTTGCAAAATAAAAACAACCTTAAATACATACTCCCAGAGGTTGTTGAGAGGCTAGAACAGATGACACATTGGAAAGCCCAGTCTCTGTTATCAAGTGCCGTACAGACAGATGGGTGTTATTACTGTTTGGGGTGGCCGGGCTTTGCCTTCACAGGCTGCTGACCCGGCAGGTAGATGAGGGAGAGATAGCTGCCTGCTGCCGCGCACTCACATGAAGCTTCTTCCCCGGAAGCTGTGATTGGCAGAGCCTGAGGTTCTGGGCAGGTCTCCATCTGCCCTCTGATGGCTGGTTTGCTTATGCTCCCGGCCCTTGACCCAGAGAAGCCACAGGGCTTCCAGCAGCACAGGGATGCGGGCATCCGGAAGGCCTCTGGCTCCCAGCCTGCAGGGGCTCTCCCTTTAGCTCACCACAAGCCCAGGACTGGCCCTGGGCAGAGCTCGGAGCTAGGTGGTTTTGACGCCCTCTTTTTCCCTGAGGCAGCCTGTGTCCACATGCGCTCCTCCCCTCCTGCCCTCAGCTCGCTCCACCCAACCCGCCCCCATCAAACCTCAAGTCAGGAAAGCATCCCATCCAGGAATTCAGAGTTCCCAATGGCCGATAAGGCTTCGGGTTGACCTCTCTTTAGCGGACAAGCCAAGTTGGGACTTAGAACCACAAAGGAGTGGTTCAGGCCTCAGTGCCTGAAAAGGGTGGTGTTTTGGGAAGGGGCTAGGAGGCCTCTCCACTACCTCTGAAATCCTAGACTTCCGTGTCCTGCACCCTTGCCATTTTCCATTTCTAGTCAGAAATATTCCATCCTTGCCCCGCACATTCTCCATCTTGCTCCCGTGACCCACTTTGGGTGTTTGTGTGAGCTGAGACCAACTCTTTGATTTCATAGATGGATGTGAAAATCTGGCAGATCTAGGTTTCTTGGCATAAGAGCTTGGGTACAGCCATCATTAGCAACCAGGGGTTGTCAACCTCCTTGTCCCCTTGACAGCTTGGCAGACATGTGGGACACAGTCTCCCTTGCATGAACAATGAACACCACTCCCTCCCCAACCCCAGACCCAGCCAGAGGGGACCCATCTCTCCCTCATTCGGGTTGGTCTTACCCAAGTAAGGGAGAAGACTATTACAATAAGGATGACTTTGATTTGATTATTATTGTTATTTTTAACGTATTGCTAAACTTGGGTGCTTTATTTAACATTAGGAACAACCAGTGACCTGTGATCCTCTGTTAAGAATTCTGTCCACAGGGGCGCCTGGGTGGCTCAGTGGGTTAAAGCCTCTGCCTTCAGCTCAGGTCGTGATCCCAGGGTCCTGGGATCGAGCCCCACATCGGGCTCTCTGCTCAGAAGGGAGCCTGCTTCCTCCTCTCTCTCTCTGCCTGCCTTTGCCTACTTGGGATCTGTCTGTCAAATAAATAAATAAATAAATCTTTAAAAAAAAAAAAGAATTCTGTCCACAGACCCTTCTCCAACACCGGGGCCAGGGAATGTCTGCTCAAGAATGGGATTTGATTTTAGGCCACAGACCCACTGCATAGCTGTTATGTGCTAGGCAAGCACCTGTGAACATACAAAGAGAATTAAGACATGGAGAACACGTGGCCAGCTGGAAAGTGGGAAAGTGGGAGGGAGATGTGCTTCCCCTGTGACCACGAGAGGTCCCACAGTCTTTGTCATGACTATTCCACTGCTGGTCGACCGGAAGGTCTGTTTGTGCCACCTCCTTCTTTTTTAATCCCTGGATGAATCTTGCTATTTTATTTTTCTTTTCCAGTTTGTCAGATTTAATAATCTCAGAAACCCACTTTTGCGTGTGTCTCCTGATTCCTTTGTTTTAGCTTTTATATTTCTGTGTCTACTCTCTGAATGTCCTCTTGGGTCTTTTACTGAATATGTAGTCCATTAACATTCAATCTTAAGTGATTATCAATGTATTTTAAGCTGCTTATTTTCCAATAAAGGCTATTTCACTGCATCTAAGAATTTAAAAAAAAAAACATTTTATTTATTTATTTGACACAGAGAGAGAGATCACAAGTAGGCAGAAAAGCAGGCAGAGAGAGAGAGGGGAAGCAGGCTCCCTGCTGAGCAGAGAGCCCGATGTGGGGCTCGATCCCAGGACCCTGGGATCACGACCTGAGCTGAAGGCAGAGGCTTTAACCCACTGAGCCACCCAGGCACCCCCCCCCTTTTTTAAAAAAATATTTTATTTATTTAACATCCAAAAATTTTGATGTGTATTGTTTTCATTATTATTTGGTTATAACTTTCATGACTGTAATTATTTTTTTGACTTATAAATTATTTAGGAGAGTACTTGAAATTTTCCAGATAAGATTTTATTTATCCTCTTGAGTTTGGATTTGAATTTTACTTCATGGTGGTCACAAAACATATAAAAAAATTTCCTGGTCTTTTTTGAGACTGACTTTATGGCCCATTTTTGTAAATACTTCATCATGTGTTCTTGAAAAGGATGTGGGCTCTTCAGTTTAGGGATGCAAAGATTTTATATAGATCAAGATTTAAATTCTATTTTTGTGATTTATGATTTGTGTTCTTTTTCAATTTTTAACTTCTTTCTCTTTTAAGATTTTTATTTATTTATTTATTTTGAGAGAGGGAGAGAGAGAGCATGCCTGCAAGCAGGGGGAGGAGCAGAGGAAGAGGGACAAGCAGACTCCACGCAGAGTATGGAGCCCGACCTGGGGCTCAGTCTCATGACCCTGAGATCACGACCTGAGCCAAAGCCAAGAGTCAAATGCTCAACTGACTGAGCCACCCAGGGCTCCCATCAGTTTTTGACTTCTTAAGCTCTGAGTTTCTGGAAAAGATGAATGGAAATCTTCCACTCTCTCTTTGGATATTTTAATTTCCTTTCATGATTCAGTTCATCTTTACTTCATGTATCTCCAGACTATACTGCTAACTGCATGCAGGTTTAGTTATTACGTAACTTCCTGGTACAGTTTCTTTAAGTAGTGATCCTCGTGGTCCCTGTGATGCTTCTATTTTTTTCTTGCTTTAAAATCCATTGGATACTGGGCGCCTGGGTGGCTCAGTGGGTTAAGCCGCTGCCTTCGGCTCAGGTCGTGATCTCAGGGTCCTGGGATCGAGTCCCGCATCGGGCTCTCTGCTCAGCGGAGAGCCTGCTTCCTCCTCTCTCTCTCTCTGCCTACTTGTGATTTCTCTCTGTCAAATAAATTAAAATCTTTAAAAAAAAAATCCATTGGATACTAATTTTTAATTAACAATATTATTATTGTTGATACTAATATTGCTATCCCAACTTTCTTTTTGTATAGTTTCACTTTTGACATTTTTCTTTTATTATGAATTATGTACAAAATGTAGATTGACTTTTAATGACCTGAGTCTCTGTCCTTTAGCAGATACACGGTGTCTGTTAACATTGTCCACATTTACTTTCCTAGGGTGGCCGGCTTGTAAGGCCAAGGTGTCCAGAGGAACTGGGAATGACATGGCCACTCCCAGGAAAGCCAATGTGAATGACTCTCTCACAAATTTCCTGAGCCCTGTCCCTGGAATTTACCTTATCCTCACCTTTATCTTCCGTGTAAGACGTAGTTATCCTCACTGCCAGTGGCATCTCTTGACCCTGGATCTGTCCTGTGTCCCTCTGTCCCTCACTGCTTGGCTCACACAATCGACAGGAAGGCTTTGCACTTGGGGTGTCCATTTTCTTCAGCACAAATGTGTGGACTTGTTTCCACACCTTCAAGTCTAAACCAAACCCTCTGTTCTCCCAGGGTTTGTCTACCTCCACCTGGCTCTTCCTCTGTCCTCTTGTCCTTGTGTCACTGTGGTTTCTCCTATCTGATATTTCCCTCCACAAATCCCCCATCTTGCACGCACACACACACAAGTTCCTATGCTGGCTCCAGCATAAACTGGTTGGGAGGAGTTTTGCTCTGATGTTTTAAGAGTGGGGATAGGGAAAGGGCAGGTAGCAACACTGGTCCGTTGTCCAGATGGTATCAGTGCAGGAGAGTCATGAAGCCATGCTTACTTCGTTGCAAGTCTGTGTTTCCTGCCGATAGCAGCTTTGGGCTTGAAGTGTCCAGGCCCTCTCCCCATCCAACTTGAGGTTAGACCTCAAAAGGCTGAACTGAATGAGTGGGGAGGTGGCATCATTTCTGAAAGTCCCACCCTCGTGGCTTAAGGTTTGGAAACTGGAGGCTGTGTCTGTGGTCTGGGGAAAGCCCTGACAGGTAGGAGGCAGGGGCCCCTGCTGTGCCCACACCAGATGGGGACCCTACAGACAATGCCATGTGGGCCAGTCAGAGGCCCCAGGAGACCTTGTGAGCAAAACAGCAGCTCCCCTTTCCACAGTGCCACACTACCCTCTGGCTCAACAAAGGGGAACTCTTGTAGGGTCTGATCACAGGCAAAGTAAGGTACAGAGACCCACAGAGATGGGGTGGCAGAGTCTGGGAGTGGGAGCGATAAAGGGGATATTGTGGGTATCATCAGGGCCACGGCCACCATCCAATCTGCACTGAACTTGAAAGATTAAAGACCAGCTCATCGGAGGCCCCACTGGGGTTGGGGTGGCTGCCATTGCGTGAAAAAGCCTTTCTGCTGGCCTGGGAGAAACAATCAAAGAGGTCAGGTTTTCTTGGTAAGAAAAGGGTTCTCAGAAAGTACAATCTATGCTCAGGAACCAAACAACCCCATTAAAAAATCTATGTTCACACAAATCAGTGACCTTTGGGTACATTGAAACAATTTCTAAACAATGACTTACGGCCAATAAACCAATTTTTCAGTACTCGAGTGTGGGACAAAAAGCAGTAACTGTGTGGATGGACCCATCCATACAAGACCTTGCACTAATTAAGCCAAGAGATCAAAGCTTCCACAAGTACTAATCCCAAGTGCGCTTTTTGGCTCTCGTCTACGGTAGGAGTGGGAACATATTCTCACCTGGCAACTTCCTCCTCTACTTCTGTTCATATCCAAGCACATGCAGCTTAATCAAGCTAGTGAGCATCAATTGGTCCAGACAGACCTGGATGGACCCAGCTAGATAAGGAGAGCGTTCTTGGCCCTGGGAGCAGGGCTAGGCCCTAGGCTAGGTGCAGCAGCCCACAGCACAGGGTGGTATATGTCCTGGGCAGCTCAGCACAAACCCCAGTCTTTTGGTGGCCTCCATACAGAACATCACCCCTGTGTTGTCCATGGACTTGGCTGAGATTCAAGGTTTGTCTGTAGAGTCTTGGAGACAGGAAAGTGCTCTCCACCTCCCTGGACTTGCCTTGAGCCCTAACTCCTTCGGTGGGGTGTGGAGGGAAGTCCTTGGGAAAAGAGGGCACACTGAGTTCCCCAAAAGCACCCAGGTGTCAGTCCCATTTGGAGGAGGGAAAAAATCTCTGGAAGAAACTATCTCAGCAGCGGGTGTGTGGGCTGGTCCCTTCCTCCTAGCCCTGGCAGTTAGAGTAATTGCCTGATTACAGGTGAGGTGTGTAAAAAGGTGGGGGGGGGGGGTCTGTGTGGTGGGGTGACCTGAACTTAACAAAGTGGGGTTAGGAAACTGAAAGCTGGTTTGTTGGCCAGTAGAACACCCCAACACCTGGTGCCTCCAGGAGAAAAATATTTGCTCCTTGGGAAACTTAAGGGCTGGTGTTGGGGGTTAGGGCAAGGATGGAGGTACCAAGGGTCCCCAGAGACTTCTGACTTTGTTCCCAGGGGTTTCTCCTGCTTAGAGTAAAGCTAATACATTCTAAGCCACGTCTGATCTTTAGTTTATCTTTGGACATGAAACCAGGGAAGATCTAACAATGACAGCCATCCCTGGTCAGCCTCTGTCCCCCCACCCAGCATTTACTGAATATGGTGTCTGGCGGAGGGCTTCCTGCCAAGCCCACGGGCTCCAGAAGTCCCTGGGGAGCCATAGAGGGCCAGATGGCAGGGAAGATGACGCCTCTGTCTGTGTCTCGCCTGAGGCCTCAGGCAGGCTGCAGATACCACAAGGCTGCGTGGTCTTGGGTTCAGCTACCGCCCTCACCACTGGCCACGTTGACCCGGGCCTCCCACCCCCATCTTGGCCTGGTCCCCCTGTGTCTGGGGACCCGGGGAAGAGGGCCTGATTGTGTAAGTTTGGGGCCAGACCTCTGCTGTCAGGGCTTTCTTTGGGCTCAGGAGGGAATTGGGGCCATGGGGGTAGAGTAAACAGGCTGTATTCCTGGGAAGAACTGCCTGGGCCAGCTGCTTGAGGTTGAGGAACAGGGCCCTGTGCCCAGACCCAGAGTCGGTGGGCCAGGCCACACAGAACCATCTGGAAGGAAGAGAGACTGTACTTAGCCAAAGGGTGAGTCCTCTCCCATGCCTAACGCCTTCCCTGACCCTTCATCTGGGGTTTTGGTCTGCTTTATCTTCGCCCACAGTTGCCCACCTGGCCCTTAAAATCCCATGGGGCTAGAGAAGTTTGCCTCAGTGAGCCACGGGGGGCTGGACCAGCCATGGGGTTAGGCCAGAGGTGAGAGGTAACACTTAACCTTTCTGAGTCAAATGTTTCAAGGGAAAGGAGGTTGTCCAAAGAGGACAAGGAAGACTGGTGAAAGTATGGGTGGTAGGATTTGGGTTGCTCCAAGGCTTCCTCTGTCCTAATGGCACTGACTGTGGCTCTTCACCAGAATTAGTTTTAAAGTCTCTGGTTGGTCAGAAACTTTCCTAGCATCATTCGAAGCCCAAGGAGAATATTTTGGGAAGAGAAAGTCCTCATTTAAAGCTGGAAAAAAAATGTGATTCTTGCTGTTCTAGTAAATTTATCAATTCCCTATAATTTTCTTGACCCAAAAGATAACAAGCTGGGCCCCAAAAGAAGTACTTAACCACATCCTTCCCCTATGTGATCTCTTTGCTGCCCCTCTCCCTCGAAAACAGCCTTACAGCCCTGGCAGAAACGGTCAGTGCAGCCCGCAGCTCTATGCATGGTTTCCCACCACTCTGAGTATGTAGACCCTAAATAGTTCAGGCTGGGATCTCTGGGAAGCCCCCGATGTCCTTGGGCCCCAAGCTCCCACAGTGACATATGATACCCCTCTGTTTATTCCCGCAAACCTTCTCTTGTTGTGGGAGGTGACTGCACTCTCAGAGGGGCCCTGAACTAGATGGCCAAGAAGTGAACTTTGCTGTCATGGGATCTTTCCTCCTTTCAGAGTCTCCCAGATTCTCCCTCCTCTGGGCCCCCACCAGCAAGAGGGTAGCCGTTGAGAGGATCCCGGGGTTCAAAGTGGTAATGACTGAGACGGTACATGGCCCAGGCCATGGCAAAGTCAACGTCACGACAAGACCAATGAGGTTCTTGGTCCCTGTTAGGTCCCCTCAAAAATAGGTCCCCCAATAATGGGTCCGTGATTAAAGGAGGGAGACTGATACAAAGCGAAGGTCAAGCAAAGCTTTATTTCGCGCCAAGCATCAAGAATCAGACCCACCATCAAACAGACTGGTCGGGCCGCTCCTTACAGAGGACTACAGCTCCCTGCTTTTCAGACTAACTTTTACAGAGCAAAAGCCACATAGATGGGCCTGGCCACACACAGGTGGCTAAGTGAATTACAATTCACCCCATAGTAGCCATGGAAACTAGCCCATCACCTTGGTAGTTAGGAGCCCCCACTGATGGGATGTCTCCACCTGGCCTGACCCACCCTTGTATTTGAGCTTTGTTACCTGAGGCTGGTTTTTCGGGACTTGTTTTTAAGTCCCCTGGGGGAAGGGGAGCAGGGACTGTTTAAGGGTTAAACAACAAAGTTATTGTTTAACTTCAATGGAAGCCTCTGGCTAACATAAAAATATAAAATAGGTCCTAACAGTCCCCTTAACAGCATTCTCTGTTCCTCACTCCTACCTGTCCCCCAGATCCATTCTCCATCTTTCTTTGTTGTGTTCTATGCCCAGGAGGCTGACTACCCCCCCACCCCCCACCCCCAACCCTCCTCACCTAATTTCCCTGGGCTCTCTTGCCTACTGGCTTCTGATTGGGTCTAGCTGGAGAGGCACTTTAAAAGGATCAGAGGGAGAAGAAAGAGGCTGGGTATTTCTCCCTGCTCCTTTCTACTTCAAAGTACTTCCATGGCTTTGTGGCTTTCAGCTCCCACCAGGTGGTCCTCATGGTATGAGCTCTCACTGGGCTCTGCTTACTATTTCTTCCCTTATGCCTTGGGCCATGGAAGTCACAGTGGTGATGACTTCCTGCCATTGCCACACTCCATTTTTGTTCCCTTCACCTTGCCCACACATCTGCCAACTGACCTTTCTTCATCATCTGTTCATTTGACCCCGTGGGGTGAATTACATTTCCTGTTAGGGCTCTGACTAATGCATCTCACCTTCCTGATTTTCTGAACAGATAGCATTTCTCTGGCTAATAGGGGGATTGAGTCAGTGCTCAGAGCCTTGCTGCCCATACCTCTTCTTTTACTGTCTAAATGAGATCCCCAGGTTCTGGTCCATGCCTTCCTTCTGTTTGGGGAAGCTGATTTCACTGCTTCTCACCAACATCCAGCCCCCTTCTTAAGGGCCTGGTGGACATTGGTGGAGTTGGGGAGGTCATCGTTGAATCTATGGTCGCATAGTTACGTCTTCTTCCTACCACAGCATCCGGCAGGAATCCCAGGCATCCTCCTACCTGAAGAGGAATAGTACTAGGAGCGACGAGCAAGTGGATATTAAGCAGAAAAGAAAGAGAGAAGCATGAAAAACTGTATGGACATCCCAAATAAGAGAAGTGTTTCCATGCTGGGCAGGAGAGGACAGAGCTGCTGCGGGGGAAGGAGAGGAAGGAAGTGGTGCTCGAGAATAAAGCCCAAACTCCTTGACATGCATGAAGTTCCATGACTTTCCTGATCTGGCTCAGACTCAACTTTGTGGACTGCCCGTGCCCCCCTGTGCACTCCTGCACCCTGAGTTTCTGACCTCTTGCTCCATCCTGCTCCTGCTCTTCCTTCCAAGTAGAAGACTCTCCTCTTCTTGATTTCTGTTGCTGGATAATAAGTATCACGTGTGGAACCACTTAAAACAACACCCACTTATCTTCTCCTTGCATGTCAGGTCACAAGTCCAGGCGGCTCTTCTGAGTTTCGATTTAGTACCTCACAAGGCCAAAGTCACCCTGACCCTGTTGGCTAGGGTGGGCTCTTACCTGGAGGTTTCAGGCAAGTATCTGCCTCCTGGCTCCTTTGAGCTTTTGGCAGAATTCATGTCCTGTGGCTACAGGACTGAGGTCCCCATTTGCTTGCTGGATGTCAGCTGGAGGTCTCGGAGCTCCACATTCTCTCATGTGGGCCCCCATCTTCAAAGCAGCAATGGTATGTCAAGTCCTGCTCAAGCTTAAGACCGTCTGGGCTTATTCTTCTGCCTCCAGCTAAATAAAAGCCTCTGCTTGGAAAGGACTTAGCGTGATTAGATGAGGCATGCATGGCTATTTTCTCTTTTTTCCATATAATCATGGGAGTAGTAACACCGGGGAATAAAGGCCATGGGGATCATCTTAAAATTCTGCTCACTGAGCCTTTCTTCTCTCCTGAGTTCAAATGTTCTTGTAGCTGTAAAGCCTTCCTGCTCTCTTCATGCAGAGCTACTTGACCAGCACTTGACCAGCATTCCACTGGACTTCTAATCACGTCGCCTTAATGAGCAATTTGAGAATAGGAACCTGTCTTAGCTGTCTTTGTATTTTCTGTTGCACCAATGCCCACCACTTAGAAGGTGCTCAATAAACATTTGTAGAAAGAAAGGAAGGGAGCTAGTGTGGGTGGAAAGTTGGATTAGGTAGAGGATGTAAGGACATAATGACAAAGACCTGAAAGGTCACCTAGTTTGAAGGATACACATTTATAAAGAGATCAAGGATACAAGAGCCGGTTCATTTTCTTTTTTTCCAAGTTTCTTCTGCTTCTTCTTCCCCCTTCTCCTCCTTTTCTTCCTCCTCCTTCTTCCTCTTCAAACTTGATTTGCAAAGTTTTCACATTCAACACTTGTTTACTACCCCAGGGGCAAGAACTAATGTTTCTATGCCTTTGTTTTTTTAGCAGAATGCATGGTCCATGCATCAAAAGAACCCATTCAAGAAGCTGATCCTGAACTGTATGCCCAGTGGTCCTTCTCCCCCTTTGAGGGCAGGGACCAAGAGGACTGGCCACTAAACGCAGTCTGGGAGCTGGGGGGAATTTTTCCAGTTCAGACAGATATGAACCAGGCAAGGTCTCTGAATTTAGCACCAGGGGTCTGAGGGAAATGAGAAAAATCCTTTTCTATTCAGAGAATCATACTTCTCAACAATAGGATATAAGATTTCCTGCTTGTATTCCACTGATCAAGGAGCAGGGAAGCAATGATCCCATTAATACAGTCCTTCTCTTTTTTTAGTAATAAGGTATGGCTTGCCACACGCCTCAGATAACACCAATGGTACCTAAAACCTGGTTGGCTTAGCTCGGCCCCAAGTCCCACAGCAATTCCAAGATAGCCCTTTCTGGTTCTTTCTACGTGTTCCAGTTTCCTCTTCTTCTTACCCCAGACCTATATACCAAAATAGAGAGAGTGCACCCAATTAAGAAAATTCATCCTTCTTATGCATTGATATTAAAAAATAGTAATAAATGCAATACATGGTATGGTAAAAACCCAAGCGGAACAAAAAAGCCAGAAATTAAAAATGACCCTCCCCACATCCCTCACCCATACCAAGTTCCTCTTTCCAAAAGCTGTCACCATTGACAGTTTTTTATAATCCCGTTCAGAAACAGCGGGATACCTGCCTGGATTTTAAGTTCCATGGTAATACTTCTGCAGCTAGAACATGGTTTAATTGGGGCTGGATCTCCATAACAATCATCTTCTCTCCTCTGAACTGTTAAGCCAATTGAGAAGTGTTTATCAAAAGCCATTTTCAAGCCAATTAAAATATTGAACCTGTTTACAGTTTATTCAAGATGAAGTGAGGTGTTATTTTCAGAAAGACATTTCTTTCTTTCTTTTTTTCCCCAAGATTTTAATTATTTCTTTGACTGAGAGAGATATAGCAAGAGAGGGAACACAAGCATGGGGAGTGGGAGAGGGAGAAGCAGACTTCTCCCTGATATGGAGCTCGATCCCAGGACCCTGGGATCATGACCTGAGCTGAAGGCAGGTGCTTAACAACTGAGCCACTGAGGCTCCTCCAGAAAGACATTTTCAAGGACATTTCAATATTGTGTCTCCAGAAAATAGAAAGTGATAAAACTATCTCCCTGGCATTTTCCCAGTTGGCCCTGATTTCAACCCTTGGTGCATGCAGCAAGAAGGTCTTGTTGGACCTTCAGTTAAGGGACAGCCATAACTGTTGGAGAGGCAGGAATCTTTGCTAGTTAGAAAATAACATCCTTGCTAGTTACATTCTAATTCATCTGTCAGGATGTAATTTGGAGCATTTATTAAAGTTCTGTATGTTAGGTGTGTGTGACTCTGTTTTTACTGAGGGTGGTAACCTTCCTGTTTATAAACAAAGCTTCAGCAGAAGGAAGTTGAGTCCAACACTAGGTATGACTGGGCTGAGCAAGACCTTAATTCAAAGACATATCTTAAGAGAGATCTAATGATCTAGATAATGGGGTCAACCTGGGGCAAAGGTCTCTATCTACTACTTCTGGGCTCTCTTCCATCTCCACTGTCATTATCTAGACTCCTTCACTCTGTTGACAGCCTCATGAATGATGTGGACTCTTCAATCCTCTAAACTAGTGAACAGACAGAATCTAAAATCCCTTTAGGTATAAAGTCATTTATAAATGAGGCAGTGTCTCCAAAACCACAAATAATGAAAACGTTTTCTGCTAGATGCTCCAGGGAACACTCAGGTTTGGAAAACCCTACATACTATACCTTCTATGTGAAGAGTTCCAACATGGATTCCCACATGAAAGGCCCTGAGAAGTCCTGTGTTGAAGAAATCTATCTGATATTGGTTCATTCATTCACTCATTCATTCAAATATGTGCTGAGTTTCTACAGATGTTATTTTAGGCACCAGAGTTCTGGCAATAAATAGAATACATACGTTTTCTGTTTTAATTGGGGGCAGCAGATAACATACAATGAAACTGTTAAAATTGCAGTGAAGAGTGATTAAGTGGTAGTGTGGGGAGGGATCTACTTGAAACGGCATGGTCAGGAAAGACTCTCTTTGGGGATGGGACAATTTGAACTGAGACCTGAGTGACCAGAAGAAGGCAGCTGTGTGAAGATCTGGGGAAAGCATTCCTGGCAGAGGGGTTTGGCAAATGCCAAGATGTGCTCAGGCTGGAGTGAGCCTTTGCATGTTGGGGGTCTGAAAGATGGAGGCAGGTGCACCTGCACTGGGGAGAGCCAGAAGTCCTACAAGGTAAGATCTGAGGAAGAGAGGGGCCAGATTAGTCAGGACCTCGTCATCTACAACGAGGTCCATTTACCTAGCACTTCCTATACCATATTTGATCATAGAATATTTTTTCCACTGTAAAAATAGCTATTAACTTCCCATAGGACTAGCATGCTGGGGATCATAGTTTAAAAACCCAGCCCAAAGCATTATCCCTCTGAGAATATTTGCATCGTCGTGGAGGTATTTGTGTTCTAATAGGGATTTATTCTAACAGAACACAGCTCAAAAGGAGAGCTGCAGACTTCTGCTAGCACATGGGAGAGGACATTCTTTTCTTTTCTCTTTTGATGCTTATTTTAATGATCAAACATGCCCTGGTTGCCAGAGGTTATTTTAAAAGTTTATAAAAGGTTATTTATGTAACATTTGTAATGTTACTGACATAGTGTATTTATGTATGTTATTCTAATTTTTGTAAGTTTTAAATATTTTAATGCCAAATCCTCTTGGCTTTCTTATGACATCCTAAAGAGTTCTGAAATCATTGTCATTGGATGATAGAAAAAAAGGAGTGACAAGCCAGTTATGATTCTTCTGAGTCAATGAGAGATGAGCTAGGGGTATGGAGAATTTTCAGCTAATACCAGAGAGGTAACAATTAAGGCCACTGAGGAAAGAATTAGCAAATGGGCATGAGCCCAGTAAAAGGAATTGAAGTCTGAGATCAGGAAGAATCTCAAGACTAAGCAGAAGAATGTGGCACTGTGAGAATTACTGAAAAATAGTATAGAATGTTCTGGCCACTCAAGGGCCTGTTAGGACCTGGAGAGGCTCCCCATCTCTCTGGGGAGATTTTAGGTTAACTTCCTGGAATGTCATTTTGATGCCAAGGTAGAAGGCGAAGAAATTTGGGGAGAGGACTGTTTCAGAGTCCAGAAAAGTAAACAAGAAATAGTTTTACCATGAAGAAGAATGCAACTTTCAAAACAAAACAACATTCAGATAAAAAAACAAACGAATAGTATCTGACTTTTATTGAGTGCTTGCTACATGTCAGACAACCTGCTAAATGCTTTGGGTGCATTTTAAATTTAATGCTCATGGCACGTTTTGAAGTGGGAAAAAATTATCCCTTTTAAAAAATGAAGAAGCCGGACAGTTGAGTGGTTAAATAAACAGCACAAGATGGCATTGTTAAAATGGCAGGTCTGAGAGTCAAAGATAAGTTTGAGTCCAGCACCATGATACTTAATCACGACTCTATGCTGTCAAAACACAGAGGCAAAACATCGATCATTAACTTTTGAATTTAAAGGTAGGGTGGGATAAAGGAATCTTAGGTCAGGATACAGGACTCTAAACCAAAGTTGTTGTTGCCACTGTTGTTGTTTTAAGACTTATTTATGTGCAGTGAGAGGGGTGGAGGGAGAGAATCTTCAAGCAGACTCCCTGCTGAGCACAGAACCCCATGTGGGACATCTCACAACCCTGATATCCTGACCTGAGCAGAAACCAAGAGTGGGCCACTTAACAGACTGAGCCACCCAGGTGCCCCCTAAATTTTTTTTCTTGTTTTGAGAGGGAAAGAACACACACAGCAGAACCACGAGAAGAAGCCTGGGATGCTGTGAGTGGGCAAGAGTCCCACAAAAGAAGGCGACCAGAAGTCCACATGAAACATGGAACCTTCAGCCTTGGACACCAGGACAGACCTGGAAAGCAGAGCCTGAGGCCTGGGAACTTGGAGAGAGGTCCACAAACAAACACAGCCCCAATGGGAACGGAGTAGAGCAAATCTCAACGTGCAGCCTCAGGAGAAAATATGTGCTGGGGAAGGACAAGGAAGATTACACTGGAAGGACCAGATGGAAAATGAGAAGACTTTTAAATACACATTTAAAATGAGAAATTGGGTGGATCAGATAATGGAGTCAGCCCTAGTGAGAGGAAGTGGACAAGAGATTCTACCTATTGAATGCTCCCAGCTCATTCCCACCATCAGCAATATATCCAGACACCTTGATCATCAGCACATTTTTCATTAAGCTAGTTAGTTGTTATTGATGAATAGGTACACATATAATACACAAAAGAACATATTATTGCATGCACAGTTAAAGACTAGTACTACTATTAGAATGAATACCTATACATCTAGATTAAGAAAGAGAACAGTATCAACACATCAGAGGCCCCCTGAACACTCCTCTCTTGATGGTTCACCATCATCCTAAACTTTGTTTTAATCATTTCCTTGTCTTTATAGTTTTGCCGGCTGTACATTTAACCCTAATGATTAGATGATCTAATATTGCACGTTTGGGACATTAAATAAATGAAACCATTCTGTATATAGCCTTATGTCACTTGTCTCTTTTGCTCAAAATAGTTTTGAAATTCACCCATGTGGATATGTGCTGTTGTATTCTCATTTTTCACTGCCGTATGGTATTACATTTTTTGGACATACCACATTTTACCTATTCATTATACCATTGATGGAAATTTGTTTGCCCCCAGGATTTTTCATGTGTTTGTTTTTTTGTTATTTTAAATAATTTTTAAGCAAACGTTTTTTGTACCTATCTTGGTGCACATGAATAAGAATTTCTCTGGAAACTACCTATCTAGGAGGGCATTTGCTGGCTTGTAATGCTTGAGAATGTTAAACCTCACTAAGTAGTAATAAGCTCTTCTTTATGGTAGTTCCAATTTTCCCTGCCTTCAGCAGTGAATGAGAATTCTGATTGCCCCACATTTTTGCTACAATTTGAGTTGACTGACTTTAATTTGGGACATATGAAGTGGTATTTTATCATGGTTTTAATTTGCATTTCCCTGATTACTAATGAAGTTGGCCTTTTTCTCCCCATACAGTTATGGACCATTTGTGTTTACTGTGAAATGCTTATTCAAGTCTTCTGATGATCTTTGTATACAATTGTTTGTATTTTTCTTATTGACTCATGGTTGTTCTTTATATGTCTTTGATACTGATCCTTTATTGGTTATCTGTATGGCAAATATCTTGTTCTACTCTGGCTTGTCCTTTTATTGTTCTGATTGTGTCCTTTTTTTTTTTTAAGATTTTATTTATTTATTTGACAGAGATCGCAAGTAGGCAGAGAGGCAGGCAGACAGAGAGGAAGAAGCAGGCTCCTTGCTGAGCAGAGAGCCCGATGTGGGGCTTGATCCCAAAACCCTGGGATCATAACCCGAGCTATAGGCAGAGGCTTTAACCCACTGAGCCACCCAGGCACCCCGATAGTGTCTTTTAATAAATACAATTTCTCCATTCTAATATAATCAAAATTGTCAGTCTTTTTCTTTTTTTTAGTTTTTTCTTTTACTCTTTTTCTTTTTTTTTACTCCTTTTTCTTAAGAAATATCCCCTTTAAACATTCAACAAACTTTTTATTTTTGAATAGTTTTAGATTTATAGAAAAGGTGTGAGACTATTAGAGACAGTTCCTATGTACTCCATGCCATTTCTCTTACAAACATCTTACATTACTACAGTCCATTTGTCACAACTAATAAACCAAGATTGGTACATTGTTATTATCTAAAGTCCATATTTTATTCAGGTTGCCTTAGTTTTTCTATTCCAAGGTTCCATCCAGGATATGATGTTACATTTAGTCATCAAATCTCCTTAGGCTCTTCTAAACTATGACAGTACCTCAAACATTCCTTGTTTTTTATGACATTGACAGTTTAAAGGAATACTGGTCAAGTATTTTGTAATATGTCCTTCACTTGGTTTTGTTTAATGTTTCTTTTTCATGTTAGACAGGAGTTATGGGTTTGCAGGAAGAGGACCACAGGGGTAAAAGCCATTTTCATCATACCATATTAAGGGTAAATGCTATTAACATTACTTATCTCTGATGATGTTAACCTTGATCACCTTGTTGAGGTAACATTTGCCAGGATTCTCTACTGTAAAGTTCTCACCCCTTTCTATACTATTTCTCACCCCTTTCTATACTGTACTCTTTAGAAAGAAGTCATAATGTGTGTACCATACTTAATGAGTAGAGAGTTACGTTTCACCTCTTTGAGGGAGGAGTATCTATACATTACTTGGAATTTTTCAGTGTGGGAGAGCTGTTTATTCTCCCCTATTTATTTACTTATTCAATCACTAATTAATATTTACTTATTTATTGCGGATATTTGTCTCTAGAACATGGATTGTGGGAGACAAATTTCTCACTGTTGGAGAGGGAGGTTACAGATAAGCAAGTTAACAAGGTTGGAATAAACCACATGGTTCTGGATGAGAGCTGGAGATGTTAACATGAATTCATGTTTAGCTTAACATACATACTGATGGATAGAAATAGAAGTATTTATAGACGACTATATACACATATATAATATACATACATGTATTTCCTAGCTCTGTCTTCTGAGCGGGTCTATAAAACCCCAATTGCAATGGGCATACCAGGTACCCAGATCCAAGAATATTTGGAGAAATGGCTGAGTCTAGCACTGGATAGAAAATATGCAAGATGAGGGGCGCCTGGGTGGCTCAGTGGGTTAAGGCCTCTGCCTTTGGCTCAGGTCATGATCCCAGCGTCCTGGGATCGAACCCCGCATCGGGCTCTCTGCTCTGCGAGGAGCCTGCTTCCTCCTCTCTCTCTGCCTGCCTCTCTGCCTAATTGTGATCTCTGTCTGTCAAATAAATAAAATCTAAAAAAAAAAAAAGAAAGAAAAGAAAATATGCAAGATGAGCCTGGAACATTCTACAGTGCCAAAAAGTAAGGATGTGCTCAAAAGCCCCCACAATGATAAGGGTATGTCAAAGGGACACAGAAGCCTTCAGAGCTCTCCACGGACAAAGGTAGAACAATTTGAGCAACAAAATAAATGATGGAGTACTGGAGTATAAAAGAAGTCCTAGAGTATAAAATAAATCCTCTTTAATATCAAAACCTTATTGATATTCTCCTATATTATCTTCTAAGAGTTTTCTAGGTTTGTATTTTCCCATGTAAGCCTTAAATTAGTTTGCAAATGGGTTTGTGTGTACTGTTTGAAGTGGACATATAACGATCTTTTCCATATGAATAACCAGTTGTCCAGCTTCTTGTATGGAATAGTCCATCCTTCCCTCACTAATACACAATACCCACTGTCGCAACTAAGTCACATACATGTGTGGGTTTGCGTTTCAATTCTGGTTTCTCGGTCTAGTTGTCTTTCTCTGCCCTTCACACATCGCTCGATTTGGTCTGCTGATTATTTTGTCTGAGAATTTTCTGTTTATATTAATGAATGAGATTAGCTTGTAATTTTCCTTTTTTATACTGTTTCTGTCTGGTTTTAGCATCAAAGTTATACTGGTCTAATAAAATGAGTTGAGAGATGAACTTTCTTAATTTATTGTCTATAAATGTGTGTATAAGATTGAAACGATGGGGTCCCTGAATGCTTGCTAGAACTTACTTTGTGCATCACCTCACATGCTTTTAAGGTCTACTGCAGTGACAACCAGCTTCAAACAGGCACAACCTGATGGCATCTGGCCTCAACTGCCCCACCTATCTGTCACTGTCTGTCCTAAAGCTTCTCCACTACTGCTGTGAGGGGAGCTTGGAGAAACCCCTAGAACTTGAGGGTTTGCAAACCCGGAAGTTCAAGAAAGTTAACACCCCACGGGGGAAACCTTGACAAATAAAGGATGAAAACTGGGGGATAAATGCTTTCCTCTTCCATCCTTTGAGCAAACAATGCTAAGATACATTTCCCCTAGCAGTGTTGAGCCTTACTTCTCCATAGTGGTGACACCATTGTGTTGGCTGTTTCTCCTTCCGTGTTTCACTTTCCTGGTTCCCCACTCCCAAAATAAAACTCTTCACTTTCCAAAATAACCATCTACATTCAAGCCCCTGACTTGGGCTCTACTTTCTGGGGGATTCTTAAGAAATATGCTTTAAAATTTCCAGTTATAAAATTTTTTCCTGAACTTTTCCTTATTAACTATTGTGTTCATTAATATTTCCAGTGATTCCCCCTTCCTGGACCTTTGGGAGGGTTATACCTCACTGACGTCTGACATTAGACCCAGCCAAGAGACTTAACACTGGTCAAAGAAATGTGAGTAGAAGCATTTGAGAAAGCAGCATGCAATTCTCTGTGCTCTCTCCCTTTCTCCATGCTCAGTTCCCCAGGGATTGGAGAAACACATATAGAGATGCAGATGTCATCAGAGAAAACAGTCTGGAACACTGAGCCCCACAACATGGGCAGCTGCCCTGGAGGGCTATCTGCACCTTGAGCAGAAAGTAAATGTTACTGTGTCAAGCTCCTCAGGTTTTGAGGTTGTTACAACAGCATGATCTATACTATTCTATCTGATACTATTTCTATTTTAATTGAATTATGGTCAAAGAATATAATCTGTCTGAAAGCAAACTTTAAAATTGTTGAGACAACTTTATGGCCTAATGTGGCAGATATACATAAACATTTCATGTAGGGCTTGAAAAAAAAAAAGTATTTATTCTCTAATTGTTGCATGCAATATTCCTTTAATGAACCTAGATTAAGGTTAACTGTCTTCTTTACCTTCACTCATTTTTTTATGTCCTTAGTCTATCACTTCTTGAGCGATATGTTAAAATCTCCCATTATGATCATGGATTTATCATCTATGTATCATCCTCTTATTTTGTTCCATTTTGAGGCTACATGATTAATGCATACACATTTAGAATTATTTTAGCTTCTTAAATATTGTCCAGGTCCTTATCTTACTGGGCTACATTCTAGGTAATTTTGCAGTCCTAGTTTCTGCCTTACTAATTTTTTCCTCAGCCATGTCAAATCTGCTATCTAATTGATCCATTGAGTTTTAAGATTCAACACTTCTTACTTTTTATTTTTAGAAATTCTTTTTTGTTATTTTTCAAGTCTGGTTAGTTATTTATAGTCTGTTATTTCCCAATCACCTTTTTGAGCTTCTTCTTCATTTCTCTAAACCTATTAAACTTAGCTATCTTATAGTCTGTGATTAAAAATGTTTACATCTAGGGGTGCTTGGGTAGCTCAGTTGGTTAGGGTCTGCCTTTGGCTTAGATCATGATCTCAGGGTCCTGGGATCAAACCCCACATTGGGCTCCCTGCTTAGATGGGAGTCTGCTTCTCCCTCTCCCTCTGTCCTTTCTCTCCCACCACTGTCTCTCCTTCTCTCAAATAACATATACTCTTTAAAAATTTAAACATCCCGGGGCGCCTGGGTGGCTCAGTGGTTAAATCCTCTGCCTTCGGCTCGGGTCATGATCTCAGGGTCCTGGGATCGAGCCCCACATTGGGCTCTCTGCTCGGCGGGGAGCCTGCTTCCTCCCCTCTCTCTGTCTGCCTCTCTGCCTACTTGTGATCTCTGCCTGTCAAATAAATAAATAAAATCTTTTTAAAAAAAATTTAAACATCTGAAGACTTTGTGGACCTATTTCTTTTGATTCCCACACAATATGCTTTGTTTCCATGTGTATTTTATGACTTTGACCATGAGCTATGAATTTCCTCAAAATTTCACCTATGACAAGACTTTGAGCGCTGTGATGCGGAGGAGTTCCCACAGAAGATCTAGATTTGATTCAGCCAGTTACCTGAGTAGTACCAACCTAAGATCAATTTAAAATTTCTGCCTAAGGGGTATTTTTGTTTTTGTTTCTGTTCTTGTTTGGCTCACACAACATATGAATTTGGACCACAGACTCAGATTTTTGGTTATGAATTCTGAAGGGATATTTATTATTTTTCCTACCATCTGGAATGACTCAGAACAATTTCCTTACTGTTTCCTTCTATGTGAACGTTTATTTCTCATTCTCCTTACACAGAGTTTTGGGGTGTACCCTTTGAGGGCCCAACTTTGTGCAGGATAATACCTTGGCTGTATCTCTTGTTCCCACACCCTGTGAAGCCACCAGAGTAAAAGCTCAAGGTTTCTAGGGTTCTAAAGACACTCTCAGGGTAAAGACACCGTTTGGTCCTTGCTCACCAGTCTCTGCTCCTACTTTCACTTTATTTTGGGTTCTTTAGAGTTCTTTCTTTTTTTGTGCCAGTTTGGTGATACATTTAAGATTAAAAGTTGTTTAATTAAAATTGTTGCTGAAATTGTTATTTCAACTGAGATGGTCATTCAGGGCATCTAATCCATCGTACTCTTAGAAATGAAACATCTTTTTCAAGGCTGGGGTTGAGATGAAGGTAATGCAACCTTGACACATACAATTCTTTGTCAACTGTTCTGGTTCCAACACCACTTGTCCTCAAATGCCCTCTATTTGAAGGGTGTGTGTTGTTTGGGAGAAAAAAACATGGCAATAAATCCTTAATTATTGCAGATCAAATGTCAACGGATAGTCTAATGCAGTAAGATAACAAGTGATTAGAGGGAAAACTATTATTAATCACAAAGCAGGGATTGTGTCTACTCAAATTCAGGGCTTTGACCAGGAAGTAGACCAGCAGCAGGCACCAAATCAGCCTCTCTATCAGGCAGATTGCAATGTCACAACTGACAGGGTATACCGTATCAGTCCAAAGTTTAAGTCTCATGGAATGGGGGAGAAAGTGGGGGAGGGGAAGAAGATGTAGGGGCATGTGTTCTTCCAGAGTTCCAGTTCCCAAAATGGCAGAAGTGGTTGAATTACTGCAATCATCTTTAGGAAGCAAGAGTGGTGATCTTGACGTTTGCCTTTGGGATTCACTTCTGATTCCTGTCAAGATCAAGCATAAAGTTCTCCATGGGGAGGAAACTAAGGACAGGAAACGGGCATACTGAGATTACTTTGAGTGTATAGAACACAGACTCATTTGCAGTAATTCATTATTTGGGGTCCAACATCCTGTTCAGAACCTCTATCTCCACCCAATGAGGAGACAATAGTGGGCACTTTCATGACCAGGCTCCTAGAACTACTTGCTTTAATGTTTTCTCTTGACCTATCATCACCTGTGTTTTGGGTTTTACTAGACCAAAAGGCACAGAGACTGTGGGGAAGTGTTGGCAACTGGAATATTATTCTCCTATCTGGGCAGGTCCAAGTCATAGACTCACTGACCGTCAGCTCTTAAACTCCCCACCAGTTGACAGACAAGCTTGGTGATGAATAAGGTACAAAGATATGTGAGGTAAGCTAGGAGAAGAGGGAGGTCAGGAAAGAAAGTTCTAAGGAGTACTTGTCTTGTCTGGGCAGAGAAGAAGGATGACAAGGAGGAGGGTTATGGGTAAAATGTGCCACTGAGGTGAAGCCCTTGATGGGGCCTCTTCACCATGTTCTTTCTGGCTTGGCAACTACCACTCAGAGGTCCCTCAAGCTGGACACACAGGTTCAAGGAACCCTAACTGAACAACAACTCTTCTTGAGAATGTGGGTTGAAGGAAGGTCTCCGGTGGTGGCCAGGCTACTCCTCATTACCCACAGTGGCCACCACAACCTTTCCTACTAATAGTCAGTGCTGGGAGAGCACGTCCTATTTGGCTCTCTGGTTCTGTCTGCTGGGGGCCTGTGGCATCAGACTATTGGCAGCTGTGGTTCCAGACAATGGTCACAGTAGATTCTACCTGGATCTTGCCTCAGGTTTTGCTTTAATAGGCCAAGTGGATCAAAGAATTTAACTTCTCCGCGTCCAAGATTCTCATATATAACGTGCCTCCATTTCTTCACAAAACAGAGGAGAGAGGAGGCACAGGGTGATGCAAAGAGCGAGACCTGGATTTCCAAGCAGTCGATTTGGCCTCTGGTCCCTGCTTTGCAACTCACCAACTGTAAACTTGGATGGGTCACCTACATTTGCTGAATCCTCATGCTCTAAATCCTACTTCCCTGTTCTCTAGTGCGGAGTTCTCCAAGAGAGGCTGGACTACATGATCTACTGGGTAGAGGGGGACAGTCTTAAAGGCTTTCTTTTTTTACTCATTTTTCATCTTTTAAAAATTAAGCTTTAATACATTTAATTTACAGATTAACACCAACACTGTCACTTGGCCTTTTTATGAGAGGGTCACGTGTCAGATATGTTGGATGAAGCTGCTGGATGCAAAGAAGCAGTGTCAGGGGCGTGAGTAAAAAGTTTAAAAGTATCAAGGGCACCCGGCTAGCTCAGTTGGTAGAGTATGAGACTCTTAAAAGTATCAAGAGCATCATTTGAAATACAAAATATTGTTATTTGAGATTCTTTGCTGGTGTTGATAAAGAGTCACCCTGTTAACTGCGTGGCATGACTTGAGCTAAGAGCTAATGATAGAACTTTAAAATCCTATTCATGTGTGGGGGTAGCAACCTTTTTTGCCAGTAGGTTTTTAGATCAAAAATGTTTGGAGACCACTTTTTTGCTGGGAGGACATGTGCATGACAAAAAGCAACACGGCACCACCATCAAGACTCCACTGGAAATGGAGGTGGACACCAGAAACAACAGTTTCAACAATGGTGGCATTTTTAATGACAAAAGACAATGAGGCACATACAACAAAGGGGCATCCGTGCTATGCAGTGTTTGTCCTAGGCCAGAGGCCAAAGGCAAAGGAGAAGAGCTGTCAACAGCCACATCTTTCTGGAGTTGGGGCCTCAGGGGAGAGTTGTTTAATGCATTCCTGGGCTGCTTACGGAACATCCTTCCTGCCCTCTGGAGAAAGAAGCAGGCATGCGCAGGATGAGGCTTGTGGGGCTTCTGCTCTTGGGTATGAAGGAAAGGAGCTCTTTGCCTAATTGCCGTAGGGGACTCCCTTCTGTGCAAGCGGGGTTTCTTTGGACAACAGTCAGCTTTCCCCTACCGACCTTTGCAGGAGTGATGTAACTGGGCCCGTGTTCTCACCTGCTCCCAAGGCCTACTCCACCACCATGGGGCCTTCCATATACCTTTCCTACGAGGCTCTCTCACAAGATACTTCTCCCTAGAGGAGCAAAATAAGAGTTTTCAGAGGATGAAGGGCCAGGGGTCTCTTTATCTCCTACTAGGGCAATTGTAGTTATTGCAAAACTTACAGCCACAGGCAACTGTAGGTGGGAAAGGACTCTGAGCTTCTAGTTTATTCTGCTGGTCTCCATGGTTGGAGTTGAGGCTTGAAGAGTCATCATTGTCTGCTGATGGTTTGGATGGGAGCCCAGCAAATACCTGGGAGGCTGGGAGAGCTCTGCAGCTGCCTCTGTTGGAAGGTGCAGGTGGGAGTCCATACCTTCCTTCATCCGGCCCCTAGGCTCTGCTTTACCATGCCAGCAGACACTGTGTGTGGGCCACTGGCAGCCTAGGGCTCAAGGATGTGGGAGCAGGTGGGAAAGACAAATGCCAAAAGCCCTGGTGATGGAGACATGAGCTGGGCTACTGGGAATGGAGCCCTGGAGCCAGATGAATTTGGACTGAATAACCATCAGTGCCCTACTCTTCCTGGGCAGGACGACTCAGTACCCACTGACTTATGGCATTGCTCATGAATCCTCCAGAGCTGTGCTGTTCTGGAGAAGTCAGGTTTTCTGAGATGCCATAAAACTTCCTAAGGTGAAAAGAACCCCTCAAAGCTGGAAATGATAGGAGAATGGTAAGGCAGCTGAGCTAAAGGCCACAAAAAGTAAGTGGCTACATGCTGTCTCAGTGACCTCTGACCATGTGGCCTTGGAGACAGAAGCCTTCAAAGCCTTGGAGCCACCAGGACTCACTCCAGGGTTCTGAGGGTGCTCTGCATAAGCCAAGCTCTCTCTCAAAGGCCTTTCTGGGAATCTCATGGTGCAGGTTCCAAATGAGGGAACCCCACGGTGAGAGGGCCTTCTCCAACCTCAGGCTAACAACTCATTGTCAGTTGTAGAGTCAGTTTGATGGATTCCGAAAAGAAAAACAGAAAGACAGAAGGAAGTCAGGATGGTAGGAAGGCAGGAGGAAAAAGGGAAGGGAGGGAAGGAGGAAGGAAGGGTGGGGAAAATAATAGAAAATCTTACAGGGCATCTCTTGTTTCATAAAGCTTACACATATGCATGGGTATACTAGGGCATGACAAAAACGATTTCTTACTGTGGACTGCAGTTAAAAATTTGAAAAACACTGTCCTGGGAAGACCCGTTTGTTCAGGTTGCCTTCTCCGCTTATAGCTGCTTCCATTTATTCATTCCATTTCCACCATCTAGAACATAAACAGAGTGGACACTGTTAGCACGGATTAGAAAAGACAAATGAGTTAACCTTTCTAAACTTCATGTTTTTTACTCTCTAAAACAAGGGAACTGAGAGGATGACTGGTGGCTTCTGTCTCTATGAATCTGTGAATCTCTGTCTCTCAGAATGTTCTGTGGGAGTTTGCTGAGAGTCCTCCCTTCATTTCTACCACGCTCATAACTCTAAAATATTTAAGGAGGGAAAGGGGCCCTGGAAAATAGGAATGCAGATAGTTAGGTGGGAGTGCTCTAGCAAGTTCAAAGGGGATATTTTTACCAGGAGTGTTGCTTCTGGGCAGCTTATGATCCTCTGTCCATGGGGACCAGGTCTCTGGGAACCTCACTGGGACAACATGATCCACTCCAGCCCTGGCCCCATGGCAAGAAGGTCAGAGAATGCCATCCAGCCTCAAGGTGTGTGAACAGCCTGAAAAAAAGGGGAGTCCATCCACTGAGGCCAGGCAAGCCACCCAGAATCTGGTATAGAGGTTGAGAGGCTAGGCTCTGCCCTTCCCCAGCTTTTGGGAAATGAAATGCACAGGGGTAACCTCAGCCTGGCACTTCTGGAATCGTCCCTCGCAGGCAGGAAGGGCTCTTTTGTTTCTCTACAGATCTTTGGGTCTATGGCACCATAGCACGGCAACTTCACACAGCAAATGCCTATGAGATGTTGTCTGATGTAACTTTGCAGAGATGAATACTGACAAAAGCACAATGTGAACACCCTCTAAGGACCACCCCCCACCCCCTTGCACTGTGAGGGGCATGAGTGAGAATATGAGAAATGTGAACTTTGAGGAAAAGAAAGAGAAAATTAGTGTTTTCTGTAGAGGTTCTAGAACACGTGTCAAATTCAGTCAAGTGAGAGGAGTTAAAAGCTATTGTGTAGCGTAAGGAGGCTGACCATCACCAAAGTCTTCAAGAGAACGGGTCTGAAGAACAACCACCCTTCCTAGTCCCTGGTTAGGGTGATGTAGGATCAGGAGCCAATTACTGATGACAACAAAACTGGGGGAAGTGAATGTCATGTATTCTTGATTTTCTACTTTCACAAAACAGCATTTCTAAGAAGAAAGCTGAGGTTAAGGATCTATCTTTGCTCAATATACATACAAACTCATTATTCAATATACATACAGGCTCATTATTGCCTGGTGAAGCATGTCATACAGACAGTACATGCTACAAAGACCAGAGAACTGACAGTCATTTTGGCCTAGAGATGTCACGGCAGGTCTGATACGAGAGATGGAGCCAGGCGAAGGATAGGGCTGCAGAGAGAGATGAGAGAGAGCAGATCAGGTATTGGGGTAAGATTAAAAAAAAACAGGTTAGGGCCAAGTGATGGGGCTCATGGCAGTGCATGCTGGGGACTCTGAAGACATCTACAATCTACAAATCTGGGTTATCTAGATGGCGGTCCAATAGGTGAAAAGCCCATGGAAATAACTGGGTTTTTTTGAGTGGCACTGTGAAACAATGGAAAGTGCAGAGAGAAGACCTGGGTTCAAGTGACTGTCACTCCCCAACTACAAGAACCTTTTTTTTTTTTTTAAAGATTTTATCTATCCATCTGACAGAGAGAGATCACAAGTAGGCAGAGAGGCAGGCAGAGAGAGGGGGGGAAGCAGGCTCCCCGCTGAGCAGAGAGCCCGATGCGGGACTCGATCCCAGGACCCTGAGATCATGACCTGAGCCGAAGGCAGCGGCTCAACCCACTGAGCCACCCAGGCGCCCCCAACTACAAGAACCTTAACAACTCTGCCCATCATGGTACAACAGGGAAAGTATTTTCTACTCTGCCTGACTTTGATGAACATCAGATGAACAGCTGTGAGAAGAAACTCACAGTCAGTGACTGTAGAATGAATACTCAGAAGTCATCTTCTACCAACCACTTTTTGATAAGGTTTATTTTCAAGCTTCCAGGTTCCCTCATCTGGCCAATTAAGCACCGCAAACGTGACTTCTTCCAGAGGTTCATGGAACTTTCTGAGAATGCCCCAAGATGTCAGTTGTTAGAGATTTCCTCTTTTTTTTTTTTTTTTAAGATTTTATTTATTTATTTATTTGACAGAGATCACAAGTAGGCAGAGAGTCCCGCAGAGACAGAGGAGGAAGCTGGCTCCCCGCTGAGCAGAGAGATCGATGCGGGTCTTGATCCCAGGACCCTATGATCATTACCTGAGCTGAAGGCAGAGGCTTTAACCCACTGAGCCACCCAGGCGCCCATAGAGATTTCCTCTTATATTTTCCTTCCCATGATGCTTCGGGCAAGGGGATTCTTTCTTTTATTTTCATGATAAGCCAGGAATCCATCCATCACTCGGGTAGGACCTCCAAAGGGGCTCTTCCTTTCACCTGTTTTTCAGAATAGATGGTCCATTCCCAAGTTCAACCAGTCTGAGTCTCTTCTATTTTTTTTTTTTTTAACTTTTCCAGAGGGAAAGTTTCCATGAGTTTCTCTTCACGAACTGTTTCAGTGCCCCTTAAAAAATTTTGCATTTTGAAGTTTCTTCATTCTGCTTAGCCTCAGTCCATTTCTCTAAATCCACTTATTGAGAGTTTGAGAGGGGCCGATTATCATATAGTCTAGCATAACTGTTTCATAAATGGTTCAGAGCATATGGTACCAGCAGACTGGTACTATCCTTCACTGAAGAGCTATGCCATGTTGAGCAAGCCATTTAACCTCGCTATGCCTCAGTTTTCCACCTGTTCAGCTTGTCCCTCTGAGCCATGTTTCCTCCCCTTCCCAAAGGAGCTCGCCAAATGCTGGACGGCTTTGGGGGCATCTTCATTATAGAATACTATGTTGCAATGTCTGTTTCTTTGTACATTCCTCCACTGGACAGTGAGCTCTAAGAAGGTGGGCACCACATCTTTTTCATGTCTCCTCTAGCATCTAAAGTGGTGCCTAGCACACAGCCAAGGAAGCGCTGTAATTCCTAGGCAAAATTTCCTACGGCATGTTTTCCCCCTCTACCTACAATTCCAGGTCTCATGGTACACTCTTTAACTTCTCTCTTCTCTTCACACCAGTGTCATATGGGACGGATGGCGGGGGCCAGGGCCCAGGGCAGCTGAGACTAAGCTCGCTTCGACGAGGTTTGCGACGGAGGTTTGCGCAGAGAGAACCGACGGTGCCCGCGACAGGCGCCCCCAGCCCGGCAGATGACTACGTCCCAGCCGGGTCTGCCCAGGTCGGGGTGACGCACCTGGGAGAGGCGTCCGCAGCAGGCTGGGTAGAACCACGGCGGCGGGAGGTGGGCGAATGCAACGCGGATTAACGCGGGCACAGCGTGGATCTGCACACACATAACCACGCAAAACTCTCACGCACCGAGGACAGAAGCAAGCCCCGCCCTGTGCACCGCAGTCGCGGAGGACCGCCCCGGGCAGAGGCTCCCGGTGGTTGATTCCCAGTCAAGACGGTTGCAGCGCCGCCAGCGCTCTCGCCCGGCGAGGCAGGTCTTCTGGGCCGGGCCAAGGGAAGGGGCGGACCCGGGGGCGGGGCCTAGAGAGGGGCGGGGCCAGGTGCTGGGCTGTCTCTGCTTGTCAAAAGGCAGCTGCCGAGCGGGAGGCGCCGGGAGCGCGGAGCAGCGTGCCCACCCGCCGGACCAGGTGCGGAGCCGGGAGCCGCGGGGAAGGGGGTCCCGGGATCGGGATTGGGTCCGGGGGAGGGGCGTCGGGGGTACCGGCCCTGAGTGCCCGGGTGCAAGCACGAGAGTCTACATAGCAGGAGCAAACTTGGCTCCTGAGATCCGGGCTGTCGTGCCATGAGGCTGAGGCACTGACGGGACAGTGAGGTCTGAGGAAGAGCTAAAGTCCGTGCCAGGCTGGCGAGAGGAGCAGCGACCTCCTCGGTGCTCAGGGAGTTTAACACACGAATTCTCTGCTAGCGCAGCTCTCCGCACTTGGGCAACAAGAAGCATTTGTTTTCTTCCTCTGTTGGGGAGCCTTGGCGTGGAGTGGAGGGGTAAGAAGGGGAGACTGGCTGTCGATGGTGCTGAGGTCTCCTGGAGGTGGGGTGCCTGTGGCCTTATCATCTTCTAGGACCTATGTAGGGTCACCTGCGATGGTGGAGTTGGATCTTTTAAGTAGAGTGGTGTTTTTTTTTTTCTTTCTTTTCTTTTCCTTTTTCAACCACCGATGATTTAGACCTAGTTGGCCCTAATGCACTGGATTTATTTTTTCAGGAGAGCCCATCCATAGATGTTGAGAGGAACTTCAGGACAAACCTCTCATTGAGGAGGGGGGCTCAGGGAGTATTTCTGTTTGGGGAGTGAAGGGTCCCACATCTGTGAGTGGTGGGGGAGAATTCAGGAGAAGTAGCTGGGAGAGAATAACATGGGTCTGGAGGGAGCAGTGGACACAGCCCCCCTCCCCCATGGACCACTGAGGCTGAGACCCAGGCTGCCTGGGCTGGGAGAGCACTGAATCTCCCAGCACAGGCCCTTCCCGCATCTCCTCCTCCTCCTCCTCCTCTTCCTCCTCCTCCCTGCGGTGAGTGAGTCAGCCTCCTGTCTGGGCTCAGTTGCAGCCAGAGGGGCCAGAGCCCAGGCAAGCAACTGGGCAGGCATTTTCTGAGCATTGCAGAAGCTCTCCTAGGCAGAGTCAGTGCCACTCCAGCTCCCTGCTGGAAGGCTATCTTCCTCGTGGCCCGTGGTGGCCACTCCTGTGACGGGGACACCTAACACAGCAATGATTATGGGATCGCTGTGGTATGACTGTGAAGAGATTGTGGATTTGTGGTAAATCCACATCTCTTATCCTTCTCCAAGGATCAGGAGGTACATCCCAGCTCCATAGACTTCCAACTTCTCATTCCATATCTGCATAGTGATCTTGTAAGTGGCCCATCTCTGTTAATAAGGTGGGTGTGCACAAGAATTCAGGAAGATTCTAGGACTAGGGAAGCCATGGCCTTGTCAAAGAAAGTTTTAAGCCAAGCTGGCAGGGTGGGGTGTGTGTGCGTGTGTGTGTGTGTGTGTGTGTGTGTGTGTGTTGAGGTGGAAATGAATAGTCTGGGCACAGGAACCTCAACTCTGTGACCTTCGAATGTTGTGTATTGGGGGAGGGGGGCTTCCTTGTCCCTTCTCTGTCCAAGTGCTGGAGGAGATTGAGGATCCTTCTCGAATGGTATGCAACCAGACCAGGAGGTAGTAAGACTGTAAATTTCTCTCTGGCTTTTGTTTTGGGTAGTTCAGATCCTTGAGCAGAAACAGGAGTCTCTGAGTCCGATGCCTCCACTCAGCAGCCTCTCTGGACCTGTATGAAATGAGCCCACAACCATCTGTGGTGTGGGGCTGACTCAAATTGCAAAATGCTGGGGATTCACAGTCTGTACTCTGGCGGGGTCCCATGGCTTCAGTTTGGTTATTCCCTCATTAGCCACAACTTGGACCTTTTCCAGGGTAAAGAATAAGAAAGGAGGGAAGAGAAAAAATGTAGGAAACGAGAAGAGTGAGGTAAGAAAGGAGGGAAGGAGAGTTAGGAAGCTTTCCTGAACCCTCACAGCACCTTGGTCAAGGGCCTCATACTTTATTTGTAGAAACATTGTGGAAGGTCTGGTACAGTTTGAGGTGCCCTGGTTATTCGTGTTTGTGGTTTCTCAGGCTTCTTCCCATCCCACCTCAGAACTGAACTCCTTTGGGGATTAAGTCCCGGAGGTAGCACCAAGAGGAGCCCCTGGACCCCCACCCCCCAATCTCAGAGCAAGTACCCAGTTTCTGAAGCCAGTGTCTTCCATGTTTGGCCTGGGGCTCAGGGGCCAGACCAAATAGTTATCCAAGCAGGAGACAAGCTCCAGCTCTTCATTTCTGCACCCCATATCCTTAGGAGACAGTGGCCCACTCGACTGAGATCTGTTTCTGGAACCTCTGCTAGAAACCTGCTGTTGTCTTTGTCTAGCAGTTGGGTTCTGGTGGCCGGAGGGACAGACTGAGGAGCACCGAAAGTCTGAGCTCAGATGATGGTCCAGTTTGTTGCTGGACAGGATGAGTTCTAGCCCCCCAGCTTTCTGTCGCTGCTGCAAGTCTGTTTTAGATGCAGGTAGAGGGAAGGGAAGAAATGACAAGGTTTGGTTAAGAGACTCTGAGGCACCCAGCTTGGTGCTAGGCCCTCTGAGGGATGGCAGGAAGCAGAACCCATCAAATTGGGCCTTTTCCCTGAGATGGTGTGAGCACCAGGAGGGGCAGCTGTTCTCAGCTGTCTCCTCGCTACCATCCCGTTCTGAGAGGATCCAGCTGGGCAGAAACTAGCCTGACTGTCACTCTGGACCACAGGGCCTTGCTTCCAGTCATGCTTTTCTCTAATCCCCTCTTCACCCTGTCCTGCATCCATGCCCTCTGGGTGAGCTAGAGACAGTGACCATATAATTGACTGTCCAAACTGGGAGACTTTGAGTGTGACAGGGATGTTGTTGATAAGTTACGTCAGGACAATGGACACACACTGCAGCTGTCAAGGCCTCACTGGGACATTTAGTCATTCTCCAAACCCAGCGGAGGTCGCACTGGTAAGGGGAAGATGGGTAAGAGTGGGTGTAACGAGGAAGAGAAGGTGGGGGAATTCCTTCATGATGAAGGGAAGACGGAGGTAGCTTAATTCTGAAGGCAGCCCCAAATAGCCCACCTTGTTCCCTGGTACTAATCAGCCAGTTCTAGGCTCCTCCTTGAGGTAGGACTGCCCACAGCCAGCCTCTCCTACCGCCTGTCACCCAACCTACCACCTGCTTGTATGACTTCCCTTCACCCTTGGCTTATGACTGGCTTCACCTTTGGTTTTCCTGCCCCACCCCTATCTCAGATGGGGACAGAAAGGCCTGCCAACTCCCCTTCAGCTGGCCCTGGGGGAATTGGGATTCACAATGGAGCCAAGATTTGGCCTTGTGCTTCCTCTTCCCTCTTCCCCCCTAACTGTAGCCTCTTCATTTTGTCTCTCCAGCTTCCCAGATCTCGGGGGGCCACATCAAACCACAGGGAAGTCCAGCTCCCAAGTGGGTAAACAACAAGAAGGGGAGGTAGTCAAACCTTGCTTGTGTGCATAAAGGGTACAGGTCACTTGCAGTCGTTTCTGGGGAACTGGTGAACAGAGTGGAGGTCAGAGCCAGAGAGAAATCGCTTAGCAGGAGATGGAGTCAGTCCCCTGGACGCTGGAGTTTGCCTGTCTCCTCTAGTCTGACTATTGGGGAAATGGTCTAGGGCGGGGACAGACTGTTCTTGCTCAACCCAAGCTCCAAGCGTTGGTGGCAGTGACTGTATTCTGCTGCAGTGACATGTAGAAAAGAAACTGCCACCCTTCTGTGTTCTTGGTCCTCATGGTCCAAATGCTCAGGGTGGGCTCCCTGGAGAATCCTCAGGGGGTCTAGCATGAGAGTGACCAGGGAGCCCCACGTGGGGGCAGAGTCTCATTCTTAGGGTATCGGTACTTACCACTCTGGAAGGAAGGAAGCTGTTCTCATCACCAACAAATGAAGAGGACAGGTGGACACCTCTTGGGAAGTCCCACTCTTTGAAGCAACCTGTGGGGCCAGGGAAGGGAAGAGAACCCCTGGGAAGGGGAAGAGGGGGCGGCTGATCCGCAGATGACAAAATTGAGAAACAGAAGCAGCAGGCACTAGGGGCATCTAAGCGTGTGTCATGCTTTTGTGAACCTGCCCTGCAGTTCCCGTGCCAAAGAATAGGCTAAGTAGTGTTTCCAGAACCAGATGCCACACAAAGTCCCCATTCTGCACTGGGGAGAGCCCTGGTCCTGAGTAGGGTGTGGCAGCTAGACCAGCGGGCAAGTGGAGTTTGGGCAGGACCCAGAAGCCAGTTCCCGGGAAGCTGCTGCCTCTCACTGGGCTTCCGACCACAGGTTGAAGCTTGGACGTGTTGCACAAGGTGTGACATTCCAGGCACTGCAGGGCACCTATGAGGCCCAAGGCTTTGCTAGTGATACATCTAGTGTGTGCCACCTGCTGGCACTGGGGATGTAGCTCCAGGAACATCTACTCTGAATGTTGAGCTCAGTGGGACCCAGGGCTGTGCCAGGTTCATCATGGCATGTGTGGCCTCTCAGAGCTCCCACAATCTTGTGAGATAGGAGCCACTGCTATGCTCCTTGTACACAAGGGAAACTGAGGCTTGGGGAGTTTGAGCAACATGCCAAGGTTCCATAGCCAAGGAGTGGGACAGTCAAGACTCACACTTGGATCTGTCTTACCTCCACAGAACCCTACCAATTCTGCATTCAGTGGGAAGCCACAGGGCATCAAGTGCCATGCTTTGTGCATAATAGGCCAGCAATAAATGTTGGTGAGTGGCAGGGTTAGGTTTACTAACTGGTTTGAACAGGTTGACCTGGGTGCAAGCTCATTTTGCCCAAAGGTTACTCTGGGGACAGTGGCCTCTCAAAGGAGTCTCTCTCTGCCAGCACCCGCAGGCCTCAGGGCCTCTCCAGTAGTAGTCTTGGGTACCTAACTTGTGTAAAAACAGATGACAACAACTTGAGAGAGAGCGAGCTCTGGGCAGAGAGATTGCATGGGATCAAATAAGATTTGAATGGTCTGGAAGACAAGTAACAAAGTAACAAGTAACTCTGTCAATTTCAAACAAACTACTATATTGATAACCTACTATGTGCTATGGGCACCAAGGAAAGGTCATTGTCCCACTGTCCCGGAAGCTAAGCTCATCCCTGTTTACCATTTCCCCACCTAGCCACCCCTTAAGGAACACTCCTGAAGCTAGCCTACCTGGAAGGAGAAATGGACTCTAGCCGCATGTGTCAGCCTCTGCCAGGCACTGTGCAATTTCTTATCTCCTTTAATCTTGACAGCTTCTGCTTGGGGGTAGCTGCTGTCACTCTCTCCGGCATGTATATGGGAAACCAAGGTGTAAGGAGATGCGGCAGGCTGCCATGCTGCATAATTAACCCATGACCATGGCTCTGCCCTACTGGCTGATGCTGGGCCTGGCCAGGCCAGCCACCCTAGGTGCCAGAGCCTGGAGATGGGGGGAGAAGGAAGCAAAAGTGCTTAGCTCACCCTTCAGCGGGGGCCTCCAAGGTTCTTCGGCATACCACTGAAATGTTAGGCAGTGCTATCAGAAGCTGTGCTAGCAGCCTCGCGGAATATGAGGAACACAGGGTTGGGGTTAGGCGCTCCTGGGTTCAAATACTGACTTTGTCACTTTCTAGCTTGTGACCTTGGAAAGGTTTCTTAACCTCTCTGAATCTCAGGTGCCTTATCTGTGAACTGAGATAAGGATAGCTCCCTTACTGAGCATGTGTGGGGACTGTAAGTAAAGTGTCAGGCATGAAGTAAGCCCTGGAAAAGCATGGGCACATTCAGTAGATACTGAGGGACTACTGTGTGACAGGAACTATTCAAGATACTGGGAATTTAACAGTGAGAAGTAAAGAGTCTTGTGGTTATTCTCAAATCTACTAGACCAGAAGCTCATCATTGTGAGAGGTACCTTTAGAATCCAAGAATGGCTGTCTTGGTACCTGGCTGAACTCAGATTTGGTTAATTTCTCTTCCTGCCATTTGTCAGCTGATGAGCTTGGGAAAGTTATTTAGTTTCTCAGGGACTCAGAGTCTTCAATTCTTTTTATCATACACACAATATACTTATGTATAGATTAAAGGATAAAATGGTATATATGTATTTTATATATATATATATATATATATATATATATATATATATATATCCTGTTCACATCACCTAAATTCGGAATGGGACATCGGTAGCACCTTAAAAGCTCCCATTCCTTTCCCCATTTGCATCCCCTTCCTCCCTCTCCACCCCACTAATATTTTGAATATTCGTTAGGTATTTCTTCCCTTTTCTTGTTAAGTCATCATCTATGTAAGCTTTACAAAGCACTGTATTATTTGCCTTTGCATGTCTTTGGAGCTTACCTCCGCTCATGCTCTCTGCGATGTAGGTCTTCCCTCCACATCACGTTTCTGAGATTCGTCCATGTGGACGCACGCAGAGTTAATTAGTCGTCCCTCAGCATCGTGTCCCTGGTAAGGATGTGCCGCAATGTGTACATCACCCCTTGTGGGGATGGATGTTTGGGTTGTTTCCAGTTTGGAGTTAATCATGGTGACACTGCTGGGAGGGAACATGTTGCGCTTGTCTCCGGGGGTGCGTATGCGTTTCCGGGGGGCAGGGAAGGGCTGGCCTGGGGGTAGAGCTGCTGGGGCGCAGGGAACACGGTGGGGCCTTGCTCTACAGTGCCAAACCCTTTTCCACATCGCTGGTACCAAAAAGCACTCCTCTCATAGGCGAATAAAAGTTCCCGTTGTTCCCCATCGTTTTCAACACCTGATATAGACTTCATTTCTAAAATGAAAAAGTTACACTGGAGGAGTTTCTAAAGTCCCTTTCGGCTGTGGAAATGGAATCAACCTCCCGGTTTTTGTGTCCATCCATCTGATGTGTTGTACACAGCTGGCCTCAGCCTGACTGTACAGGCTTTGCACACGTTCTCTGTGTGCGGTTGACACCTTCCTTGCTGGGCATCCAGTGACAGTGAGGGAGGGGTCTCGCGGCTTCACATCCATCCCAACCCTTGGTGTTCTGTTCATGTCAACCAAGAGCCTGGTGACGGTCAGCACATACTAGGTGGCCAATTACTACCCACCGAATTACATTTTGCCGAGGGTATTGGGATGGTAGATTTTTCCTGGCCATTGATTTTGAGAAAAGGACATGGAAATCTCAGAACTCTGTGCTTATTAGCTAATCAGAGTTCAGGGTGCTGGGGGCTGAGATGAGATTTACATCTGTCCAAGGCCTTTTGAACATCTGAAGGCTCCAGGTGAAGTAAACTGAAGACTAATTGTTGAACATCTGGCCTTGATCTTTGACCCTCTGACTTGTCCAATCTGAGTCGGGGGAACAGGTTAAGGTGCTCTAGGATTGGGGTGGAGAGAACAGAGGAGGTGTCCTGGGGAAAGGAGCAGAATGCCCACAGAGAATCCTTTTCCCTTCCAAGGTTGAAGAATCTTCCTGGAGGTGCTGGGTTGAATAGGCGTTAGCTAGACCCAGTGTCCCAGCAGCAACACCAACAGCCGCTGCCCACTCACCCAGCCACCCACAAAAGAATGTGGCTGCCTGGGCAGTTGCATGGGCCACCCCAGGCCGCAATCCTGTAATTACCCATCTAGTCTGTGCCTGTCAGCTCCAGGGGCAGGCAAGGGCCTCTGCCCTGGGCTTCGTCTTGGTCACTAGGCCCAAGCTGGGCTCGGTAGGGCCCCACCTAGTCTTCAATCACCTCCCACCCCAACCCTGCCCTCTGTCTCTCTCTACACCAACCTTTGACCTCTGTGAGGCTAACATATCATATAAAAGCTGACAATCATAATAAACCAAGGGTTATTGTAACTTACACATTCCAGGCACCGTGTTAAGTTTTTTCATGCATTTTCTCATGTATGCCCCTCAATAATCCTATGGGGTAGGTAATATTGTTATTCCCATTTTATAGAAGAGGAAACTGATGTTCAAAGAAATTAAGGGGGCGGGGGTGCCTGGGTGGCACAGTTGGTTAAGTGTCTGATTCTTGATTTTAGCTCAGGTCATGATCTCAGGGTTGTGAGATTGAGCCCCATGTTGGGCTCTGTGCTCAACATAGAGTCTGCTTAAGTTTTTCTTTCCCTCTCTCTTTGCCCCTTTCCCCTGCTCTCTTCTTTCTCAAATAAATAAATAAGTCTTTTAAAAAAGAAGAAGAAGAAGAAGAAGAAGAAATTAAGAGGTTAAATTTCTTGCCCAAAGTCATGGAGCTCCTAAGTCAGAACCAGAACTTAAATCCAGATCTTCTGAAGTCCAGAATGTCTGCTCCTACTTCACCTGCCCAGGATTTGTCCTGCACCGTGTCCCAGTTGTTCAACTCCGTCTTTTCTCCCCCCTTCCTGCCTGAGGAGGGCTGGTAAAGAGGCAGTAGGCGGTGTCAGTGGAGGGTGAATGGGACAGTTCCAGGCTGGCCAGGACGATGCAGGAAAACACCTTCGGGGCAGAGTTCTTTGTTCCAAACAACTCTGAATTTCCGGACTTCTGCCAGGGGTGGGAAGGTACCTCTGCCCAGCTATTTGGCAAGCGCACCGACATCTTGGGTGCCATGATGTTAAGAAGTGGGGGATGACAGCCTCCGGTAAAATTCCATTATAATGAACTCCATAGGAGATCTGAATGGCTTTGTTGAGATGAAATTATGTTAACCACACTGCCACAGAAGAACTCAAGTGTGGAGCCCGAGAACCCAGAGGGGAAGTGGAGCTAAAGTGCCATTAGGTATCTTTTAGTAAAGTTCCGAAAAGTTTTGGAACCTAGAAGGAGAAGGAGAGTCAGAGACACCCCTGGTTCTTTCTAGAACGCCAAGCTCCTGGAGGTTCGGGGTAGGGTTGGGAGGGGAGAGCTCTGTGCTCAATGGCACCTGACAGGACTGAGCCTATCTGTTCAATGGTCCATGTCCCCCGCTGTGTCGCAAGCCCTTGAGAACAGGGCTGGGACCCGTCTCGGAAGTGTCTCAACTCTACACAATACTTAATTTATCACAAATATGCTCAGTTGCTGTTTATTGGGTGGAGATATGTTTCTAGGTAGACTGGGACCCCTGAGCTAGAAAAAAGAGTTGAGGGGCAAGTGCTTTGTGTGACTAAAGCATTGTAAGAAGCCAGCCTACAGTTCAGAGGGCTTGTTTCTGGTTGGTTCCTGAACTGAACCAGTCCGGCATAAGAACTAGCATTAGCATTCCTTGAGCGGGCGCTGTGCTGAGCACTAGACACACAATGAGGTAGCTATTGTTCTTTTTCTTCTCTCACAGGTGAGGGAACAGGAGCTTAGAGAGCTCTGGTCACAGGTTCTGGGATGCAGCTGGTGGGGGTGGGGGCAGGTGGGAGGCAGGGTTTGCGCTCACGTAGGCTGCGTGCACAGCCTGTTCTCTTACCTGTGAGGCTGGAGGGCTGCACCCTCCCGGGGCCAGGGGCATGGAGGGCACAGCCTGGTCCAGAGGGGTAGCTCTACCTCAGGCCAACAGGATGGCCTCCGGGACTGCAGCCCTGTGTGGCCAGATTATACGATTTTTTAACAGGAAGCTGGACATCCAAAAGTAAAATCTCTCTATTTTTCAGAGACGTTGACAACTAATTTAAAAAATTTATAATGACCAGTGGTGATGATGGGGATGGCACACAGCACCCAGTCATGGCCAGGTTTAGCCCGTGGGCCTTCAGAGTGTGTTCTGGTAGTTTCTTTCTTTGAACACGTGACTGTTAGACAGAACAGGACCAGGAAGGCCCTTGTTGATTGAGAACCCCTCCCTAAAGGCATGCTGGCTCTCCAGAGGCCCACTTCCCAGCAAGACAGAAAACTTTATAGGGACCAAGTGTTTCTTTCTGGAGAGTTGCCAGTCTAATGATCGCCCATGAGTGAATCCCCTCCCCGCTGCCCCACTCTGTATCCCCATCAGATATTTTCCCTTAGGTGTTAGAAGGAAAGTTTTCGGTAGAGAAATCAAAAAGAAACGAATAGTCAAGCAAAGGGAGTTTAGGAAAAAAGAAAGGAAGGGAGGAAGGACAAAAGGAAGGTAAGTGGTACTGGGGGCTTGGGCTTGGTAGGCAGTGAATGACATGGATGCTGCAGTTTGGGCTCTCTGGTGAGGACCTTGGGCTACCGGACAGGGCTATGCTCTCACAGCCTTGGACTTTCATACTGAATTTCATCCTTTTAAAACCTGGAGGGAATAATTGTAAATTAGTAACTAACATTTTTGTGGAGTATCACAGTTTGTATAAAACCCTTTATTTATTTTTAGATTTTATTTATTTATTTGACAGAGGGAGAGCACACAAGTAGTCAGAGAGGCAGGCAGAGGGAGAGGGAGAAGCAGGCTCTCCAATGAGTGGAGAGTCCAACGTGGGGCTCGATCCCAGGGTCCTGGTATCACGACCTGAGCCAAAGACAGATGCTTAACCCACTGAGCCACCCATGGGCTCCTAAAACCCTTTAAAAACTGATCTCAGCTGCTACAGCAGTGCTATGAGAGGCAGATGAGTGTAGAATCCCCTTTTCCAGACTCGGTAAAGGGACAGGGTTTTCTCTTTCTTCTTCCTTCTGTTCCATCAAAGAAAAGTAGCCACGGAGGATTGAAGCCCAGTGGGCAGGCGGCACTGGTTCCCACAGACCTGCCCTTCCCTGCTGCCCCCACTCCTCACCTGGGGTTATCCCACCTAGGGTCCCCCCTCCCTGAAAATCCCACTCCAGGGGGAGTATGAAGGGGGACATGGAGAAGGCCCTAAGCCAGTGGGTGGCCTGTGGCCAGCTTCTTCCCCAAGCCTGCCCCCACTGCCTGCCACCTGGAGCTATTGTTCCTAAAGCTGGGCAGAAAATAGCTCACTCCTGGGAATTATTTTTGTCCCTGTTAAACTTCAAACCTGAGCCTCCGAAGAGCCTGGCTGCAAGGTTGTTTTTCAGGTCAGGGGGAGCTCTGGCAAAAGTAAGGGGGGGGTGTAGGGGAAGCGGCAGGTGGAGGGGGCCCTCCCCTCCCCCTTCCCCCCCTTCCCCCCAGGGAGCAGAGATGGGCCCCAAACCCCTGGGGCTTGTCTAGCAGGTGCCTGACTAACAGCAACTCTGCGTAACTGAGGGCAGGCTCTCAGCTGCCCCATCAGGCACCTTTTCCAGGGATGTTTGCTGCTGCGGAAGCATGTTGAGTGAAAGCAGTGGCAATTCTGTCCCCTGGTGCCGAGGCCCAGGTGGGGAGCAGACCCAGCCCCAGAGCAGCTGGGGACTGCCGACAGACAGCTGACCACTGAGGAAGGAAGGAGGTAGTTCTTCTGCAGACCCTGGCTAGCTCTTCCCAAGCCCTGCAGCACCCCTGAAAGGGACTCTGTGTAGCAAATCTGTTCCATCTTTGCCCCTGGGTGTCCAAGCAAAACAAGGAAAAGGAAGATGGCCAGTGGATAGGGCAGTGGGAGGGGATTACAGTTTGGAGAGGGTTCAGGGGTTAGGACAAATGCAGCTATTTCCTACCACTTTGTGGCTCTGGGGAAGAATCCTCCAGACAGATCTGGCCGTTTGGGCCTGGAACTTTGGAACAAGGCTCTCTTCAGCTCTAGGTCTGAGGGGACGGCTGACTGGTGCTGCTCCCAGCAGCGAGCATGGACATTTCGACCCAGGGTACAGGCTGCCGTGTGCCCACACGGGTCAGGGACTTTCCTCAGGTGTCCGTGGTGTGAGTTGTTTGTGAGCATTGTGTATCTGTAGCTGATGCCCTTCCTTAGAGCGCGATTCCTGGCAATGAGGAAGTGACCTTGTTGACCAGGAGAGAGAGCAATGAGCCAAGTGGCTCAGCAGAAGTGGGTTTGGGGATGGGGTGGCCATGTGCCACTCTGCTCTCCCCGTGCCCAGCAACCATATCTGGCCACCCCGGACAGATTGATGCATTCAGTAGAGATTGAGCCAGTGACGTGTGGCTGAGCTGTTCACCAACATCCGTCTGCTCTTGCTGAGCCTTCTGTTCTTTCTTTGGTTTTCTCTCAGAAAACATCTATCTTCCTATTCAGCTGGGCTGAGTTTTCTAGAGCTCTCTCCTTTATCTTTACCTTTCAGCTCAGTGGTGGTAGTCCTACACCAGGGGGTAGAGGATTTCCCCCAAAGGAGGCTGAGGCGGGTGGCTCTGGGTGTGCACCAGCTAGGACCACCACTCTCTGAAGAAGGGGCCCACTGCTTTGCTGGCCTTGGGGCCCTTTCTCGATAAACCAGTGGGAGAGAGACCTATTTTTATTTTCTGCTCAACACTCGAGCTCTTCTCAGGTTGGAATGGGAGTCGGATAGGAGTCTGAAAGTCTTCAGTTTAAATATCATTATGATAATTTGAAATTCCTGGTAGTCACGATTCAGTGGGTTTACTAGAAGAAGGAGTCTGTAGAAGGAAGAATGGGGGACACTTCCTATGCTGATGAGTGTGGTCAGTTGGCTCCTCTCTTCCTGGCGGCCTCCCTCTCTCCCGCCATGCAGAGCTAGCCTCCCTGTCTCTCACATGTCCTTTCTCCTTTTGCTTCTTGACCTCTGCACAAGAACTGTCTGCCCAGAACCCTCATTAGCCTTTTACCACTGAACTATGATCCTTCCTGTCTCCGTTGGCAGGCTGATAAGTGACCTCCCTGAAGAGCCTTCTTGACCTCATCAGCACAAAGCCTGGGGCTCTCCTGCATGTTCGTGTCCTGTGGGCTTACCTGTACGGTAGCATGGATCCTACCCACTTGTCCTTCCTGTTTGTCCCCCTCCATGGACCGTGAGCTTCAAGAGGGCAGGATCTCTGTGTGTCTCTCTGTTGTGTCTCTGACTTCCATGATGGGGCTTGCCATGGTGCCGGTGCTTAAAACCAACCAGAGGTCATCATCAAAGGTAAGGCCTCAGAGGCCAGAACCAATATGCCCCCCACAGTGTGAGGCCAAGAAGAAATGTTATTGTTCTCTGGCCATCCAAAGGGGTCCCTGAGAAGAGATCTACACAGAAGGTTGTCTGGAAACCTGACAAAGCTGCAGCTCTGGAAAAGACTTTTAGGGGGAAACCATTCTAATCAGAAACTAAGGACAGCTGATGCTCTGTGCTCTAAGGTGGATGGGAACCTCTCTGTTTGGCCCAGGCCATGCAAAGCTTCCTGAATACCTGAGCAGTGTCCACCCTCTAGCTAATAACCCAGAAGATAGAGAGGGTGCCTCTGAGTAGATCAGCCCCTTTACGACTGGAGCTCCCCTACCTTCTCAGACCCAGGATCCTTCACTGTTTCTGGCACAGGCCTAACAGCCTATCCCAGCAGAAATGAAAGGCTTTGCAGGGCCCCTAGGAGCTAGGGGCAAACAGGAGTCCAGGCCCACTGAGCCAGAGCAGTCCAGTGTCCAGGTTGGGGGCCATGTTGCCAAGGCGGCTGCAACCCCCACTGCCATGTCTGGCTTCCAGGCCCAGGTCTCTGCCCTAGTCTTCCCCCACGCTCTGTGCATGTACATGGGCAAAGCAGGTGAGGAAGAAAGACACACAGGCCACGTCACCAGGGCGCTGAGTTTCTAGTCCCACCAGGAGAGAATAGATCTGTGACAGATGCATGATGAGCCCTAGGTGACAGAAGTAGGAGGAAGATGGCACTGGTGGGGGTAAAAGGAAAGGCAGGGAAGGGAGATGAGCAGAAGGGCTCAGTCATCGGTGGCACCTGGGGACCCAAGGGTCTTTGCTTCCTTGCAGAGGGAAAGTCCAGATGTGTAACTCAGCTTCTCTGCTTGTAGGGGAGAGATTAGAACAATCCATTTTTCCCCAATTCGAGCAGCCAGATTTTTGGAAGCCAATGGCCCATGGGTGGGGTGGCCAGTTTTTTCCCAGTTCAGTGGAAATGTAGCTTTCTGGACAATGTTTGTTTGGAGTGGCATGTTTGGGGCACGAGCAGGATTTCTGCCCTCTGTGTACCTCTCTGGAGTCCTTTCTGACAGCAGTCAGAGCTCTAACAAGGAGCACAAGCTTCCATCAAACTGCAGTGTCCCAGGCTCAAGGCAGCATGCTGAGTGCTACGCGGAGATGTCGGTCCCTGCAACAGCCCCATAACCCAGGTGCTCTCATGTCCCCGTTTGTAGAGGAAAATGCAAGAATGGACTCCGGGGGAAGCTGGATGGTAGTCAAATGGTCCAGGATGTCGGGCTGGCCAGGTTGATTGTGGAGGTGAGCAAGGGATCTGATCCTGAGGATCCTGAGTATCTCAGAGCTGGGGGGACCTGGAGCTTGGGTACTGACCTTTCCCACAGGGCAGGAAGTCTCCAAGTGAAACAAAGACTACATTGGTCCCAGAGGAAAATGAGGAAAAGAAGCCTGGCCAGGGTGGACTGGAATGGGATGGTCTGAGCAGGGGTGGACTCAGGCCTATGCGGACTTGGGCCAGGGGCCTGGGCAGAAAGAAAGATACTTAGTCTAGGTAGAGATCCACAGAGACGCCAGAAACTGGGCTTGGAGATCTCTTGGGAGGGAGAAGAGGACTTTTCCTATTGTCCCGAGGCCATCATTGTTGCTTTAAATCCCATTCAGCCATCAGGTTCATTAGCAATAATAGGAGTTCAGGGTGGGAGTCAGGAGTTCAGGAGTTCAGGTCTCCCTAGGGTGGGCCTAGAACCACTTCCCCTGTATTCTTGGTGTTCTGCCTTTGGGCTTCTCCAATGTCTATTCTTGATCTCCAAGTCACTGGACGAAGAGTCTCCTTGTCCCATCAACTTTGGCCTGGAGTAGTTATCCCCATGGAAGTACCCCCATCCTCGTATCCCAGGAGAGCCTCCAAGAGTAGGGAGAGAGCAGACCAGGCACACACCACTTCCCTCTAAGATATTCCCTTGTTGCCTTGAGTCCTGGACCATTTCTTTAGGCCATGGAGGGGAGAGACAGGAGTTGGAGTTGGTTGGGGAAGAGCAAGTGGGTAACATTTACCCACTTTATTCCTTTGAGTGGCATGTCAGGATGGCATCAGTGTTGGCCGCTCCCACCGTCCCCACATCAGGGCCTCCTCTGTGGCTTCCCACAATTCCTTTCCTCCCATGGCCCATTTCTCCCCCACTCCACTCTGACCCCCTGGAAGCTACTTAAGCTGTTCAGGAGAAGTCTTGGAACTTGCCCAGGGTGGAGGTGGAGAAGCACTCTCCCTCCTTTGTGGCCTTGGGACAAGTCCCTCCCCCTCTAATGGCCTCAGTTTCTTTGCTATAAAACCAGAGAGACTGGGCTGCAGCTTATGAATGGGCCGGTTGCTTATGCTTCACCAGACACTGTCACTGCCCACACTTTCCAGCAGTGACAGGGTCTGGCCTGCTTGTTACCTGGAGAGCCCTAATCAACCCAGAAATCTTGTTGACAAAGCTAAGGGCAGAGTTTCCACTGGAAAAAAGCAGCTTGCAGGAATAATTGTTGTTGATAAGAAGTGGAAATATATCTCAGTAAGCCATGTGTCTCTAGCCCCACTGTCTGGGGCCCTGTGGGTTCCTGCCTCCGGGTTCTGCTCAACTCATAGAAGTTGCCAGTGCTCCCAACGGTAGCAGGACAGTCAGCTAAGAAAGAGACTTGGTGAATGGTCAATACACTGGGAGCTAGCTGATAGCATGGTTTCTACAGATTGGCCCACTAACCCTTGACCCTGTACGGGGTGTCAGTCCATGACCTTTATCAGGTTCTCCAAGGTGACGTGTATTCCCCAAAAGTTTGATTACGAAGCACCTTCAGGGGCACCTGGGTGGCTCAGTGGGTTAAGCATCTGACTATTGGTTTCTGCCCAGGCTGTGATCTCAGTGTGGTGGGACTGAGCTCTGTGTCAGCAGGAAGTCTGCTTAAGACACGCTTTTCCTTTCCCTTTCTCTCTGCCCCTCCCCTCTCAAATAAAGAAACAAACTTTAAAAAAAAAAAAAAGGCAGCACCTTCAGGGTAAACTCTTTCCTGCAACTGCTGGATTTCATTCAATTTACCATCATTCAGTCAGTGGTTAAATAATTGGGGACACCTTGCTATGTTCCTGGTGCTGCAGTGCTGGGGGCCAGCCTCCCCTGGACACAACTGAGCAAAAGAGAGGCAGGCAGGCTTGGGGGAGCTGATGCAGCTACTCATGCTGTCCTACAGAGCCCCTTTCTTGGACTGGAAACTGTTCTCTCCAGGCAAAGGCCACAGAGGCAGATGTTGTACTCCTCACCCCCTCACTTACTGCCTTTGTGAGAATCATGGTCATACCTGGAAGCTCATAAGGTCTAAGTCAAAATTAAATGTGGCCCCATTACCATCTCTCCTTCTCCCTGCAACCTCACTTACATCATAAACATCTTAAATTTTCCCACTTTTTACAACAGTTTTCCAGCAGATGAGGAATGGGCCCTTGTGTAATTGGCGCAATGACGCCATGGGATGGTCCCACCAACCCTTCCTCCCAAAACTCTGTAGCTTCATCTTATGTCCATCTTAGATGGCTGTAAAGAGTTGGCCTAGGCCCAGGGATTGAAAGCTACAGGGGCTATTTCACCTGTGCATAGTGAAGAACTTTCTAGGCATACAGCCATCCAAAGCAAGTGTATTGCCATGAGAGACAATTCTCCAACAGGAAAAATATTCAAGTAAAGGTTAAACTATTATAGAGGGGTTTTAAGATGGTTGGACTAGAGAGAGTTTCCTTCCAGTCTTGAGGTGTTTGAGGTGACTGATATCTCTTGAGTTTTGCTTTGGACATTATAGTCTGCAGAAAATAATTTCCAACCATTCTCATGGTAATTTAAAGGGGTGTGTGTGTGTGTGTGTGTGTGTGTGTGTGTGTGTGTGTCTAGGGGCTGGGGAGACAAGGAAGCAAGAAATAGTTTGGACAAATTCTGTTTATACAGTGTAATTTCCTCTCCGCTTTCCCTTTTTTTTTTTTCTTTCCCCACTCTGTTCCCCCTCAGCTCCTTCTGGGAGGAAATGCTGTGACTATTCTAGAAAAAGAATGTGAACATACGTTGGGGATGGTGGGAAGGAAGGAAAGGCCTTGCCTTAGCTGGCCATGACCTAAGTGCCTAAGTCTAAGTTACATTAGAATAAAGAGATGACTGAAAGTGAGGTAGGTCCTACAGCATTCAGCGCCCGGTGGACAGAGCTGAAAGGACAATGAAGTAACAAACACCAAGAAACGGGTGAGCACGCACATGGCACATGCTCGTGTACAACATGGCGGGCATGCGCACCAGCACATCTACTCCAGAGGGAGCCCCACGTGCAGTTCACTTTGTGTGTGTCAGTTTCAGGAAGAAAAATTTTCTCCCCCTCTCCTGGGAAATCACTTAGTTTTCCATTTCTTTCTAGAAGGAGGGGGAGCTCTGAGCCAATGTCAACAATGAGAAAGCTCAGTTTTGATCCCTCTGGTCCCAACCTGGCAAGCAAGACCCCCTCTCCTGGGCTCCCCTTCTCCACAGGGCCCGTTAGGGGGCACACCCCTCATGCCCTTCCTAGTCCTTGACATCTGAGGGTAAGTGAACTTCACTTGCACTAGCATGGTATTGGGACTCTGCGAGTTCCTGAGGGGGTCCAAGAGAAAGCCCGGTGAGTGATCCTAAGGCCTCATTGTGATGGCAGATCCAGCCTTGGAGCTGCACACTCTCAGGGCTGGGAAAGACCTTAGAGGTCAGGCCTCTTGTCCACCGCTATCGGATACTTCAGGGTCAGAGCTACTGCGCTCAGGGCTCCGAGGATGATTCAGTGAATGTGGCGGGGTTAATGCAAGTCCAGCAGCACTCTGATCCTGGTCTCCCCAGGCTCTTCCCAGCACACCCTGCAGCCATGACCCCATGAGGCTCTTCTAGGCGAAGCCTGCCCAGGGATGCCCGTTTAGCATAAGCCCTGGAAGGTGGGGTGCGGGTGGTGTGAGCTATCAGACAGACCTGTGGGAGGGGCAGGGACTTGTGGCTTCAGTGACTGGAAGGAAACACGTTCTCTCCTCACTTCTTGATAAGGCAAGGTCAGGACTGGGTCAGGCTCAGGCAGGGGTTTCGATGTGGGATTCAGTCCCCAGAGGAATGGCAGCCAGGGGCTTTCTGCCCAGTTGAGCTCCCCGCCCCCTTCCTCTGAGGCTCAGTGCCTGGGGTTTGGGTGTTTCTACAGCACAGCAGGAGGAGGGTGCTCTGGGGACAGTCCCAGCCAAAGCAATGGGATGTTCTATGTACTCAGAACATGAATTGCGGGGAGGGCTGGGAGGTTATATGATGTGGCAAAGGGGGGTAATATTAAGTGCTTTTTTTCCACGGGTCCTTTTCCTACCCTGTGTTCTTTGCCCCACTTTCATGCACTTGAACTTCAGGCTAAATCTAGGTTAATCTCTCCTGAAAGGACCATCCAGTAGCGCACAGTTGCCTGGGGAGGAGAGGCCCGTCTGTTGAATGGGGTTTTCCCAGTAAGAGGGATTGACTGGCAGGGAGGGGATCCTGGCTACTACTTGCCATCCTCTGACTTTGGGAGCCACACAAGGAAAAGTACCATGAGGTTCTTCCATCATGGCCTGGGGATCGTTCTTTTCACTGCTCCTGACTTAGTGGAAGTGAAGGGCATGCAGGACTTTGGGCTGGGGAAATGACTGAGTTCTATCCCTTAGGAAAGGCAATGGAGTGGGACTCGAGGCTCATCTGCCTACATTCATATCTGGGCTCTGAAGACAATCGACTTCTCTGTGCCTTCATTTTCCCGTGGCTCAATTAGGGATCATGCCACAGGGTCTGCCTGCTGTCATCGTAGTGAGGCTTAGATGAATGAGCGTGCTGGAGAACTTGGAGCAGACCTCAGTACGGAATATGGTGTCTCCGCTGATGATTGTCACTGGAATGGGTCGGGGGCAGGGGGAGGTCAGCGGGAGCAGGGGAGGCATCTGGGTCTTGCATTCAGCTAGTTCTTGTTCAGCCCCTGGCCCCACCACTTGGCTGGCCATGGCATCCTAGGCAGCTAACCTGAAGTGCTCTGGACTTTGGCTTTGCCATCTGTCAAATGGGACAGCTCCCCACCTAACCAGGCCTGTTATGAGGCTTGTGTGGATGGTGAGTATGGAGCCTGGCAGGTTGGCACACAGTAGATACACCACATATTCTTTTTTTAAGCTCAAGAGTAATAGTCTACCTGGATCTTAGGTCTGACTTTTAAAAACCTTAGGGGTCAAGGACAGGAAAGTGGTGGTCCTTTCTGTACCAACTCAGCCTTCACCTCAGCCCCTGAGCACCACACAGGGAGCCTGGGAAATTGATAAGGCCATGGGGTAGTGTCCAGAAGTGTGTGGTCAGCTGGGGACCTTGGGCAGGACAAGCAGGGAGAGCGAAGCAGAGCCTGGTTTGGGAGTAGGTGACATTGTGTGTGTCCCCAGCAGGTATGCCTCCTCCCACCCATGGCCTGGGGGAGCAGGGCCTACTCCCTTGGAACTGACAGTGCCCAAGGGGATAGTGAGTGGGCTCAGTGGGCTGATGGTCCTGGGAGCCACATCTCGGAATCCCCTTGGGCTCTTCCCTGCCCTGCCTAGTCAGGCCTTTGGGAGGCAGGGAAACAAAAGCTGGGGTTCCAGACCTTCCCCCTCTGGGGATTGGCTTAAAGGCCTTTGCCAGGGTTCAGGGTCAGGCACCTCCTGGCGTCAGGGAAGGAAGTGTGTGAGTGTGCATGCATGTGTGTGTGGTCTGTCTGTCTCTGTGGGTAGACCAGCAGGGCTGGGTGTGGGTAGAAGCGGGAAGGGTGAAATTCCACAGCCCCCCCTTGATGAGCCAGCATGCCACATACTCTGGGCACCGGAGTCAGCCCACCTTCAGCCTTTGCTGAGGCCGGGGGTGGGGGGGTGTGGAGCACTGCTCAGGAAGAGCTAAAAGTGGCAGAAAACATCCTGTTTGAAAGCAATGAGTTGCCATATTTAACCCCTGCAGCACTTGCCCCGCCTACACCCAGTCTGCAGGCCAGCATCCCAAACACCTGTCTTTGAGGCTCTCCTGGGGCAGCAGTCTTTGTTGTACCACTCCCAGCCCCGCTGAGGTGTCTTGGCGGGACTACCTGGGCTGAGGTCTTTTCCCAGGCATCAGCCATGCGCCAGGCCACCCTCTGGCTCTGCTCCCCACTAAGCATCCCTCAAATCTGGGGGTGGGGGCCGTGGAAGCAGCAAAGCTCCCTTAGAGAAAAGCCCTTCCGGGAATCCTGGGTGGCTCAGTGGGTTAAGCATCTGCCTTTGGCTCAGGTGGCCTGGAATTGAGTTCTGCTTCGGGGCTCCCTGTTTAGTTGCGGGGGGGCTCTGCTTCTGCCCCTCCCCCTCTGTTCCTGCTCATTCTCACTCTCTCTGTCTCAAATAAATAAATCTTAAAAAAAAAAAAAGGAAAAGAAAGCCTTTCCTCCCTCCCAACATCCTCTGCTGTGAAAGAAACAGGAGCACCAACAGCAGGGACCATGTGCTGGTTGCTGTCCCCCTACTCTTTCCCCGCTGCTTCTTGCTACTCCCTGCTGCAAGGGAGGGCCCATCCTGGCTGCCTCCTGGTTCCCACCCCTCAGCCCTGCCAGTGATGACATGGCACGCCAGTGCCCAACAAATCACTCTGCCACGTTTTCCACCCCTGATCTGGAGACTAAAGTCTCTGGAAAGAACCTCACCACTGCTCACTTGGCTCACCGGAGGACTGGCTATGAGGTCAGTGTAAGCTGCAGATGAAGCATTTCCCTTTTGTCACCACAGAGTACTTTTGGTCGGCTGCATCTGTGACCTCACAGAGGGCATCCCTAGGCTCAACTTCCTTGGTCCCCTGCTCCTTCGGGTGGGTGTTATACTCACTAGCCAACGCCTCACTGGCCTTCTGTCTTCCTGGCGCAGGTGCTCGCCATGGGAAGGAGGGGGCCAAGGGAAGGAAGAGAATACTACCCCGGGGTTGGCACACACGGGGAAGGTCCCGTGTCAGCAGCACCCGCGGCAGCCCTGCGGAGACCCAAAGCCCGCTGGAGGCGCAGGGGTGGAGGCTCCGAAGGGAGGGGCCTGATGACTCTTAGGCCAGGGCCCCAGGGGACTGTCCCGCATAGCAACGTTCCTTCCCCAGCTCCAGTTTCTTCTCTGTCACCCTGGCCTGCACAGTGTCTGCTTGCCATGCCTGGGACTGCCAGCTCTCAGGCCGTATATGCCTGGGCCCCTTTTCCACCTCTGGACTCTGGTCCTGGGCCCTGGCTCCTTAGTAGCAGCAAATAACCCCAGACAGGGCGGAGTTTTCTCTTGGTGCTCCTAAAATGGTGCTGTTTCTCGTGGGCCTCTGGCTGCTGGGTCCAGCCTTCTGTGTGGCCTGCCTCAGGGTCAGGACTCCCCAGCCCCTGGCCAGCATCATTCCCAATGTCTAGGTGGCAGCTCACAAAGTTGCAGGAAGGACCTGTTGCCATGCTGGGGTAGCCTGTTCTTCCAAATCTCCTGCATCATGGCATGTCCAGGAAGCCCGTGTGATGATGTGCCCTTGTTAGGCCAATTTGACTGGTATTCCCCACTCCCCACACCCACATTTGATTTCTCTTTTTTCCACCAAATCCACCAGATGTTTGGTCGCCTGAATGACACAGACTCTGTAGCAACATCACAATGACGGAGAGTTGCAACATCTCAGCTGACCTGGGGTTAAGCCACAAGCATTCTAGACAGTTTCTCCTATTGCCCCACGATGGTTTTGGGCCTCTGGGATCCCTGTCCACGGCTTGGATGTGTGGACTGGCTTCTGGCTTCCCCGGAAGCCCGGGGGAGTTGGTTTCGATGTGGGGTGGGCTACAGGAACAATGTCGACAAACACACAGGCGCTTTTTCTTCTATTTGTAATTGTTTCAAAATTGTGCAATGTCTTAGATACACAGACGGGCATATAAAACATAAAATAGTGTTTTAATAATAATAATAAAAATAGTAAGATACCATATACCTACCCCTCAAAGAAATAGAATATAGTTACTACAGAGGCCCTCTGCATGCTTTTCCCCATTACAATCCCTCAAAGGTATCTGTTAATCATTCCTTTGTTTTTTTTTTTTTTAAGTCTCTATATCAGTCTCTCTCTGCATGTGTATATATAAACATTACAGTTTAACAAGTATCAATCTCGCTGTGATAGGGCTGGGCAGTGGCATCAGTATTAGTTCCCAGTATGGTTCCCAGGAGAAAAAAAGCTGAGACAGGTAGGGGATATACAGCTGCCTGCAATCAGGGTTCCCTCCACCCCTATCCTTATCCATCTCACTTTCTTCCTTTGGTTTGAAGCTCTTCGTGGAATTAAAAAAAAAAATTTAAATATTTGCTTTCGGCCTGTTCTAATCATAGCTGCTAGAGATACCCCAAGCTTTGGGCTTCTCTGGGCCTCATTTGCCTTTTTTTGTTTGTTTTTAAAGATCTTATTTATTTATTTGACCGAGAGGGGTACAGTGAGAGGGGGAACACGAGCAGGGGGATTGGAATTGGAAGAAGCAGGCTCCCCACTGAGCAGGGAGCCCGATGTGGGGCGTGATCCCAGGACCCCAGGATCATGACCTGAGCCGAAGGCAGATGCTTAACGACTGAGCCACCCAGGCATCCCTCTGGGCCTCATTTGTAAAGCGAGTGATTAATAGCATTTATGTCCTGGGTGATATGAAGAGTAAATGGGATAAGACTCGAAGGGCTTTGATACGCCAAACTCCGGCTCAGAGATTGCATTGGAAAGAAGCTCAGAGCCTCCCAAGGGCCCCCCAGAATCTACCCCTCTGACCTCAGGGTAAGAGAACTTGGCACTGGCTCATAACTGACTTTCTCTCTCAAGTTTCTTCTGCTCTGAGGGCCCTTCCTGCCCTGGGGCCAAGGGGCACTTAAGCCTGCAGTGGCTCTTGTGAGGACCCAGATAAAGGTGGGAGGTAGCAGGGTCTGAAGCCTTTTGGGGAGACCTGAGGAGCTCTGAGCCCGAGAGCGGGAAGCCGAGGGCTCAATTTGCCTAATGGAAGAGTTAGGTCAGCTGCTTCCTGAGAAGGGTTTCCAAAAGCCATTAGTTTTATTCCCTCTATCTTTCCTCTCTCAAGTGTGAAATCCATCTCAAGATGATAATGCCTATTTATGAAAGCCATCTCAGAAAACTGAAAATCAGTTAATTGTCTGTGACTCACATGATTCAGAAGGATGCTCAAATCAAGGTGTAAAATTTATAACGGGGGGGGGAAAAAGGAAGAAGAATTAGGATTTGATTACGTTGGTGCCAGGACAATGGGGACACGGGCGTGTCAGGGCTGAGCCGTGTTGAGGGGAGGAGCCGGGATGGCAATAAGAGGGTCTGATTCGGGCATGTGATCGATTTCCTGCATTCCTCCCACCTTCTAGGGTGAGGGGCTGAAGGCTTCTGTCTGTCACGTGCAGACAGACTAAACACGTCACCCAAACGAACCCACCTAGTGGGCAGCAAGTGTGTCCTCTGTACCCAAACCATACCGTGAATGGCTTCTTACTCCCAACATGGGGAAGGGAGCTTCTGTTCCACAAAGAGTCAGGAGGGGAAGCTGCCTCGTGTGTGGAGACCCATGAGATGAGGGCACCCCAGAAGTCCTGCTCAGGCCTGGGACCTGGGGAGCCGCCTGGCCTCACTGAGCTTCCTCCAGATGGGGGTAGAGGTATAAAGGATGCCAGGCAGCCTTGGCACTGACTCCAGCTCCGGCCTTGGCCTGATGGCTGCTTTTGCAGGGATGGAGGCCATGACAGCCAGCGCTCCCTTGCCTGACCCTGGTGACTTTGACCGGAATGTGCCCCGAATCTGTGGGGTGTGCGGAGACCGAGCCACAGGCTTTCACTTCAACGCTATGACCTGCGAAGGCTGCAAAGGCTTCTTCAGGTGAGTCCTCCCCAAGGGCAAGGGGAAGGAGAAGCTTCTCTCCCATGAAGAGAACCCCTGCCTCTTCCACGTCTCCTTCCTTCCCGTGCTCATTGAACATGCCAGTTCTTAAAGCCACTGGAAGTACTGGGGTCTTGGGGAAAATATCTCCTTCCTCCCCTCCCCTCAGCTTCAGCTCTGTCCTCTGCCCCTCTCAGAAATGGTTTTTCTGAGGTTGTTATCTAGGTCCCCATCTTTCCATGACTCTCTTGACCCATGGCCTCTACCCTACCCCGTGTGTCTGTCCTTCGGGACTAAGCCTCTTAAAAGACTAAAGATCACAGGCCTGTCCTCAGGGAAGCCCCAGAACTTGGCCTCAGAGCTCGTCCTCTGATCCAAATCAAACCATTCCTTAGAACGAGGGGAACTGCACCTGGGCTGGATCTCCATTCTCGGTCTGTGCCCATGTCTTCACCCGTGGCTCTCTGTCCCAGGTTGGAAAGCTCAGGCAATGTCAGCAATGTGCCAGCATTCCTACTCAGTCAGGGCCAGTTTCTCTACCAACTGTCTCTTCTCTCCTCTAGTGAGCCCAGTGTCACAAGTGCCAACAGTATGGGGAAAGTACTGGAAAGGCTGGACGAAGGGTGTTCCCATTGAAAGCCGGGAAGGCAGGATGGGAAAGTGTTGCATTGCAGCGTAGGTCTGTGAACCAGGAGAAATGTGCATTTGGAATATATTGGAGAGAGAACAAGAGGGAGAAAAGCCTGGAAGAAACTATCAAAGAAAGAGCTTCTGTGGAGTAGTCTTAATTGAAGGTGAATAAAGAGATAAAGAGAACAGGGCCTTTGGCCATTAAGAGAGGAAAGAGTGAATCAAGTCCAGAATGGGGATGTCAACGTTGGCCTAGTTTCTCTGAACGGAAGGGCTCACCCAGTGGCTTTGAGGGCAGAGTGAATCAGAGCCTGGGACTTGTATGGTACCTGCCCACCCCCCACCCCCAACTCAAGGACCCGTGGGCCGTCTGGGAACACAGCTCCCAACTCACCTGCCCTCTGTCCCAGGAACCAGCAGGCCTGGAGTTTCATTGCCCTGAGCATTCGCTGGGCAGTGGGGTTTCTGTGGGTGCTAATTGACTGTTTGGCCTGGCACGGGCTGCCCGCTTGGCTTCCTGGCAGGCTGCTCCCAGCTTGGGGAACCAGACGGGCAGCATCACTGGCTCCAGGTCCTGTTGGCATGTCTCTGATTCCTCTGCACTTCTGCAGGGGGGCCTTCCAGAGCTCCGGTGCCACCTGGACCCTCTCCTGCACGTGGAGAAGGAGAGTGGTGGCACGCATTGGGGCTGCTTCCTATCAGAAGAGCAGGCAGAAGTGCATGGGCTGTGGAGCTGGCCGCGCCATTGCATGTCCCGGTTCCAATCTTCTGACTTCTCTGTTTCGGTTACCTCAACTAAGTGCCTGAGTATATCTGACCCGTTCCATACATAGTGTTAATCTGAGGGTTGATGAGATGAAACACATGAAAGTGCTTTAAGAGACATAAAGTGGGGGACGCCTGGGTGGCTCAGTTGGTTAAGCAGCTGCCTTCGGCTCAGGTCATGATCCCAGCGTCCTGGGATCGAGTCCCACATCGGGCTCCTTGCTCAGCAGGGAGCCTGCTTCTCCCTCTGCCTCTGCCTGCCATTCTTTCTGCCTGTGCTCACTCTCTCCCCCCCTCTCTCTCTGATAAATAAAAAAAAAAAAAAAAAAAAAAAAATTAAAAAAAAAGAGGCATAAAGTGGTTCAATCATTAGGTGTCTGCTTTCTGCTTGGGTCATGATCACGGGGTCCTGGGATCATCCCCGTTTCAGGCTCCTTGTTCAGCCAGGAGCCTGCTTCTCCCTTTCCCTTTGTCTCTGCTTGTATTCCCTCTCTTGCTGTGTCTCTCTCTGTCAAAAAACATACAAAATCTTGAAAAAAAATAAAATAAAAGACATAAAGTATAAGGGTGCCTGGGTGGCACAGTCAATTAGGTGAGCGACTCTTGGTTTTGGCTTAGATCCTGATCTCAGGATTGTGATCTTAGGTCATGGTCTCAGGGTCATGAGATCAAGCCCCGTGTTAGGCTCAACGCTCAGCACAGAGTCTGCCTAAGAATCTCTTCCTCCCTCTTCCCCCTGCTTCTTCTCTCTGTCTCTCTCTCTCTCTCTCAAATAAATAAATAATTTGTTTTAAAAAGACGTAAAGTATAATATATTATTTTTGAGCCTGATAGGTCAATACTTAATGTCCTTCATGGAACACTGTCTTAATAAAAGAAACACAGGTCTCTCCAGCCATCTACCCTCCTTTTGTTTTTTCATTCATACACTCGCTGCCCACATTTGAATGAGCATTTATGACCAAGGCACTGGGCTAAGAGCTGGCAATGTGGGGACTCTCACCAAAGGTCATAAGTCACCCATCTGCCACCCAAGGTCTTCCACAGTTCTTGGGGCTGTTTGGTGAATCCATAGACATCTGCCCCCCAAGCCCCTATTTCTAGGCCACCTATCCCTGGGGGTCAGCTCTGGGAGCTGAGACTCTCAGGTGGCTGCTTATGAGGTCAGGACACACTGGAGGTCAGTTCCTCACTAGAGTGTCTCCAGCCCCGAGCACCCAGGCTTCCTGCCCTCGGATACACAGTTAGGCTCCAAATCCTCAAGACAGGGCTGAATTAGGATCTGGGTGGAGGGAGGACAGGTCTCATCATGCCAAGGGCCAGGTGTGGGAGATGGCCAAATGGACAGGGACGGTGTGTTTGCATATCCACGTCACCACCGGGGGCTCTGACACCCATGCACACATTAAGCTGCTGTCCTCCACCCTTGGCCCCTCCCTCCAACAACCCCTGAATGAAAGTACTGGTATTATGGGCAGCTTGCTGCTTTTGTCTCATTACCCTGTCCTGGTCTGTCTTCTATCTTTACCTTCCCTGCCTTGAAGACTGGGCCAGGCCATGCTCTCCGAAGAGCCAACATCTCTTATTGTTTGTCTTGATTTTGTTTGATAAACATAGGCATACCCTGATGGTCGGTCTTCATTATTCGTGGGTTCTGATTTACAAACTTGCCCACCAGTTGAAATTTCCTTGTGATCCCCACATCTGTACTTCCAGAATTTTCATGGTCCTTTCTGGGCGTGTTGAGTGGTGAAAAAGACAAGTCCCCCGAGGCACACGTTCCCAGCCACGGAGGAAAGAGGTGATGCTCTGCCTTCTTGTTTCAGCTACAAAAAAAAGTGTCCTTTGGTGGGTTGTCTAGCGCCAGGGTTTTTGCATTTGGGGGCTCTTTCTCACTGTTTGAGATGGCCCTTAGCACAACGCCAAAGTGCTGTTAAGTGTCCCTAAGCACAAGAAAGCTTTGACGTGCCTTATAGAGAAATCTGTGTTCAAGAAGCTTCGTTCAGACATGAGCTATAGTGTTGTTGGCCGAGTTCAGTGTTAATGAATCAACAATATATACTAAGTAAGGTGTCTTTAAATAGAAAGCACACATGAAACAAGGTGATGTATTGATAGATTGATGAAAACATTGTGATCAGAGGCTTGCTGCAGGCTAACCCTAGGAACAATGGTTCAGTGTGTGTTGATTCAGCCTTCACTGGACTTAGCAGAATGTAACTGCTGCCAATAAGAATCAACTAACTATACATAATTGCTCCTCTTTTCTCCCCCCTTTGCCTGCTTCTCCTTTGCTTCATCCAAATTCGGTGTTTTGCCATCTTAGTCTAGTTCAAATAGAACCCTCTTGTCACTTATGTCTGTTTGCAAAATCCTGATCCCAGGAAGAAAAGTTTCTACCAGTGGGGGTGCCTTCTCTGTGTCCGGCTCTGCATCCTTAGGAAGACAAAGATAAGCGCAACCGGTCCTTGCTCTCGGGAGTTCATCCTGCCCTTTCACGGTCATTCTCAAAGAGCATCCCTTCAGTGCTGGGTCACTGACGATTCTCTAAGCACTGGGGACCGGTAATCCCATTTGACCATCCAGCGTTTGGTGTGACTTCCAAGATAGTCAAACTAACCTGCTCTAGGAGCTAGCTGTGGTCATCCTAGCAGGTCCAAAACTCATATTCAAACTAAAATAGGATTATGAAGGTTGGACAGTGAGCACAGTTCTATTGATCGTTGGTCAAGAATTAGAGACCATCTCTGGCCGTTCCTCCTACAAGTTATTTCATGCTGCTTTTGCTTCCTGCTCCCTGGAATGTGTGGACATCCTCCGGGAAAAAGGGTATTTCCAGGGTGAATAAAGTGTTGGCATAGGCAGGCTTCTAAGAGGTTATGTGTCTCCGTTATGTTAACACCGGAGCAGACAGAAGGGCCACAGAGGGAAAATACGTAGCTCTACTACAGAGTAGAAGGTGGGTGATCAAGGAGGTGAACGAATCTCTGGGCATGGATGGCTGCCTACGTCCAGGCTCTACTATGAAGGGAAAGGTGTGAAGGACAGAGAAGAAAATCAGAGAGACTCCTTTGATGAGGAGATTGAAGAGGACAGTGAAATTTAAGAAGTGGTCCTGGAAAGCAGGGTTGAGAAACAGATCACTATTTGCCTCTCCTTCTTGCCTTTTTCTTACCTGTTGATACTTTCTTAATCCAGACGCCTCACGACCAGTGCCGAGCTAACAAATACAGTGTGGAGAAATGCCTTCTTGTTCGGTGGGCCCAAGGTTCTCAGGGACCGTGTTTGTTATGAGTCTTGTGGAGTGCAGGGTCAAAAGGCAGGCTGGTAAGGATCTGGGAACACGAGGAGTGTTCTGGCTTCCAGGAAAGCCCCCCCCCAGCGGATACCACGGGAGCCGTGATGTGAAAGTGAGCAGAGAAATGGGGCAGAGGTCCAGGGACTTAAAACTCAAGTGCTCACAGGCACTGGAGGAAACAAAGAGGAGAGAGGAGCAGCTGCCTAGGGCATTCTATGGGCACAAGTAAATGAGTCACCACAAAGTGAGTGTTGCTGGAGAAAACTTTGTCCAGTTCGGCTTGGCGGCTGGCCCTCTTCCACGGTGGCTCCAGACTGTGAATGAAATAAAACAAGGAAGGTGATCTATGGACCAGGCAAGAGTTGTTTTGGAAGCTTGGGTAGAGGAGGTCAGAATATTTAGAGAGGAAGTATCTCTGGAGTTGTCAAGAAAGGCAGTGGCAAGCGTGTGAAGGAGATCTTGTCTGTCTTTGGTAGCTCAGCACTTGGATCAAGGCTCATTGGCATGGAGTCACTCTCAACACACGTGGGGGGTCCTCTCTGTGCTATGGCGCCAGAGGTGACCCACACTTCCAACCTGCCCTTTGCAGGGACTACTTCTATCCCAGTGGTTTTGTCCTAGAGGAGACCTTCAAACAACCTCTGCTGCCTGCTCTTGGACTTCTTCTTTTTTTTTAGTTTACTTGAGAGAGAGATAAGTGAGAAAGAGAGCACAAGCTCAGGGGTGGGGGCAGAGGGAGAGAGAGAAGCAGACTCCCCACTGAGCAGAGAGCAGAGAGAGCCGGGCTCCATCCTAGGATCCTGGGACCATGACCTGAGCTGAAGGCAGATGCTTAACTGGCTGAGACCCCCAGGTGCCCCTGGACTTTAGCGGTATATATGGACTGCTGCTCTGGCTTGGATTGAAATAGGGTACATTCATGATGAGGACCGTAGTAGGGAAGAATTAGGGAATTAGGGACCGTATTAGGGAAGCCTTGGAATCAAACAGATCTCGATTCTGATCCCACTTTCACACTTATTAGCTGTGGGACATGAAGTGGGAGGTCTAACTTCCCACTGCCTTCTTCTCCTACCTGTAGCATAGGGACAGAGTCCATCCTGCAAGGCTGGTGAGAACATTGGTGGTAACGCACGGAATCCGAGCAGAGAAGGCCCTCAGCAAGTGCTCGTCGTTATCCTCATCCTTCTGCACTGTCTATATCTGAGAACAGACAGCCTTTTCTCTCCTCTGTCATGGAACCTGGAATGTGTGTGTAAATCAACCCTGTATATGGTTAAAAAAAAAAAAAAAAAAAAAGTAGCAGCAGCCAATAGTTCAAAAGGACATCTCAGTAAAAAGTAGGTCTTCTCTACTCAACTCTCACATCCCTACCTCCTCTGGAAGCTGTCACCGTGACCAACTCATTGCGTTTGCTTCCAAATTCTTGATATCAGAGCATGGGTGTGTGTGCATGCACACACACGTGTGCACAGGAAGGTAGGAGTATACTATCCTCACTCTTCTGCCTCTTGCTTTGAGCTACTCCAGAACACGTCCTCAAGCTAGTCCCCACGGCCACATTCTTCCTCCACCCTTCCTGCTGCCCTGTCATTTCATATGGAGTTACTGTACTGTAAGGGACCAGTTCTCCATACAGTGCTGCCACGACCACCTTTATGCACATGTCTTTGGGCCCATGGGCTGATTGACTCACAGGATGAATGCCTGGAAGTAGGTTCACTGCGTTAAAAGCTCTGTGCCTTTTATATGTCGGTGAATATGACCCAATTGCTGTCCAGAAAGGGGGCTCGTGCTCTTTGCCACGGTGTTAACCAGCTTTCTGTAGAGTTGGCTTTTCCGAGAAGCCCTTGATGCTGCCACATACAAAGGTACCCTATGGGTCCCGACCTTGTTGGTCTTTCCAATGGGAGCTCCACCAGGCTCCTAGATCCCGTCCAGGCTCTGAGATTTCTATGATACTCAGGGTTGCAGTGGAGACAAAGCCAGAGCTGTCGCTTGGCCCCAGGCTGGGGTTTTTCAGGGTGGGTCTCTGGTGATGGGGCCACCGAACCAAGAAGGACCCTACGGTCCCAGGCCTAAGTCCCTGGCCTCAGGCACTTCATGCTTCTGTGAACAGCTTGTCTGTCATGTTTTGATGAATTGGTCAATGTCCTCTCTCACCCCTGACTTTCTAGAAACTGTCTATATTTAGCCCGGTGGCACCACCCCAACCCCTCCTTCCTGAGCTGGGGTATAATTGCCAACCACCCAGAGGATGACAGGGTCCAGGCTCAAAGAGCAGCTAAGGCAATGGGCTCCCATGGAAACTCGAAGCTCTTGTTTCTCAAAACCAAAGAAGCTCACAAGCAATTAGCATGGGGAGGGAGGCAGGACAGGGAGTGGATCTTCGGGACAAAGCACAGAGCCAGGGCTGACTGGTCTGGCTGCCCGACTCCTTGCAAGCAGAGGCTAGATGTCAGCCACATGTGCGGAAATGCCCTTAGCAGGCAGGAGAGTTGGGAAGAACCAGGCCCCAGAGCCTGAGAGACCCACAGCCCTGGCAACTGTGCTGGGCTGGACACACCTGAAAGCCGGTTTGGAGGTAGGGATGACCTCAGTCTCCCTGTTGGAGCTGGAGAGGGAGCATTCCCTCCCTGAACACTGATGGACACTCCAGAGTGTGACAGTTCTTTGTGATGGCTACCCTCCATCTTCCTGGCTACAATTCTAGGGTCTGGTCTCTGATTCTGTATTCAAGAGGAGTCAGGGAAGAGCTGCTTAGTATAATTTTTCATAATAATAGTTCAAGAACTCTATAAATTTATAGGCTACTTTCTACATCACTCAAATACTGTGAAGACATGGGACAAAGTCGGTGTTCTTTGGGATAAAGTATGGCAAAGGTTGAAAAGCACAGGTGTGAGCCTTGTGGTGGGATAATTGTGCCTTGGCTGGAAGGACTTTTTTTTTTTTAAGATTTTTTTTGTTGTTGTTTATTTGACATACAGAGATCACAAGTAGGCAGAGAGGCAGGCAGTGAGAGAGAGAGGGAGGGAAGCAGGCTCCCTGCTGAGCAGAGAGCCCGATGCGGGACTCGATCCCAGGACCCTGAGATCATGACCTGAGCCGAAGGCAGAGGCTTTAACCCACTGAGCCACCCAGGCACCCGCGGAAGGACTTTTAACATTTTCTTTCTTCCCTCCCTCCCTTCCTTCCTTTTCCTCCCCCTCCTCCTCCTCCTCCCACTTTGCTTCTCAGTATTCATGAGCTTTCTACTCTAACTACAAAGCTGGAAGCAAGGACATTAGGGTTTTCCTGCCTAGTATTTTCTTTGAAGCCAGCTCTGCATATTTTTGGATTCCTACACAACCTCGTCAGAATCCACGCCTACTGTCCAGCAGAGCTGGGCTGCGTGGCTATCTCCAGCACTCCTGTGTGTGGAAGCCTGGGGTGGGCTTCAGATTTATAGTGAGGAAGATCAAAGAAAGATGATAGTGCCACAGCCTCCTGAGCCTCCTTGCAGCTGCGCGTGTGCCCCCACTGAGAGTCAGAGGCAGGTGTCCTAGAGCCCAAGGAAGGAGGGATAGGTCCCTGGGGGGCATGGGGCTGCCTCCCACCTGGGGGGCTCAGAAGCTCTCAGCCCCCAGTACAGGGCTGGGGAGGGGCTTTGGCTCATGTGTTTGGAGGTGCCACATGTATGATATGTTCCTTGTGGTGCCCCAAGCCCTAGAGAATTAATAGGAAGAGCTGTGAGCCAGACAAGACAGTGGGTGGGAGAGAGCAGACCCTCAGCTCCTGGGCAAAGTGCCTGGTTGTTTAAAAAAAAAAAAAAGGAAATGAGAGTTCACTCTGAATTAGAAACTTCTGGCCCTTAAGTAAGTTTAGAGAACTACGGGCATCCTGGGGACTGAACATTTGTGGTAACAGGCGGAGCCTCAGGAACCATGAGTGGGAAGGAGGAGAAGGAGTAAAGGGGTGAATGAATCTCATGTCCTCTGGTGATGTAGTAGCTCATTTCAGGTAGCTAAGGTGCTTCCACATTTGCCTGTCCCTCTGTAAAGCTACCGGAGAAGGATGGAGACTCAAGGAGAAAGGCTTTCTGTTTCCAAAAGCCTGGTATGTGATCTCTCCCTGGGTAGTCACCACAGAGTGGGTGTGGCCATTGGTGGGCTGGAGTTGACCCCCATAGCCTCGTGTGGTTCCACCTCCCCTTGCAGCCTGGTCTACTGGGGGCCCTCTTGGGTCAGGAGAGGGCCAAGTGGGGGCCAAAGCTAAGGGCAACTACCTTGTAGACCACCTATCATCCTTGGTCTCGAGTTGTTCTCAAGGGCCAGCTGCCTGGAGCTGTTTGCCTGTAGGCTCCACTTCATTGAGCACCTTGAGTTTCTAGGAATGAGAGCTGTGTGTTCAATCCCAGGAGCCAAAAGCCGAGCCTCACGTCTCTAACAGCCAACTGGGGAGCCTTCACTTCTTGCTGACTCCCCTCACTGATAAGTTTCTTCCCCTCAGGGCTCTCACCTATAAAAAGAGGAGGTACACCAATAGTCTCTGGGATCTTCTAATCTTGGAGTCTGGTTACCTGTGACTACTGGCAGGCCCTTTCTGTGTTCTCTTCTCCTCCATCCCATGGGTCCTCTCTGTCCATGTTGACTGATGAGAATGTTTGTCCTAAACCCCATTTATCTTCTAGTGAATGTGAACAGTGAGTCATTTTTTTTTTTTTACCAAGAAGCATAACTAGTGTGTGACCAGCTCATTTCTGAGAGAGGGAAATGGTTGGAGCCAGGCCTTTGTTCATAAGGTTTGAGCATCTCCTTGGAAGATGCTGCTGGTCCCAGAGAAAGTGATTCTGCCACCATCTTTCTCTAGCTAAATCCTGTCACCTGTCCCAGGGCAAAATCCCAAACAAATAAACAAAACAAAACAAAAAACAAACAACAACAACAACAAAAAAAAGGGCCTGCCCCTACTGGGGCTGGGAACCGTATGAGGAACCCCAAGGACATAGATGATGTAGCCTCCTGAAAGTGCCATGTGGTGTGGCTGGCAGCAGAAAGCCAGAATTAGGAAAATGAACCCTCAAGCTTACGCACACATGCATGGACACACACGTGTGTACACCCCACTACATAGAAGAACAGGGGGCTCAGGGGTCCTGGCTTCCTAAGCTAAGAACCTTTGGCAGGTTTCTGTCCTGGCAGAACCCTTGCTCCCTCTGCCTTTCAGAAAGTCCAGGCCAGACCTCAGGGCTCCCGCACACTCATCTGGCCTTTTATCTCTGAGCATGTGATCTGGCTACCTCGAGCTATGGTTTGGTGCCTTTCTTCCTTCTCCGCACACCTGCGCAAGTGTCTGTCTCTGGACCAGGCCTGCTCTAGTCCGAGATCTCCAAACTCTGGATGACTTAAAGCTGTCCCCAGCGTCCTCACCTCCCATAATGGCTGACTATAAGCAGAGAGGGCTACTCTGCAGATTTTAGTAGTTCAAAAATGTCGCTAGGCTAATTCACTCATGTATTTCCTGTGTAATTTAAAAAAAAAAAAAAGTGGGAAGTAGAGGACCATAAGAGTAAATTGGGGGGCCAGCCTGACCCGTTGGTAGAGCAGACGACTCTTGATCTCAGGGGCATGAATCCAAGCCTCACGTTGGGTGTAGAGCTCACTTTAAAAAAAAATATGAAAGTGAAAATAAACAAATCTTTTCAAACATTAAAAAAATAAAGTAAATCAGAGCAATGATGGGAGCAGAGTAGGGAGTGAAAGAAGGAGGCGAGGTGTGGGGGAGGGGAGGGGTAGGCACTGAGAGTGGCCAGGACTGGGCCCCAGATCCTCTGTGGGTAACATGGAGATTGGGGGGGCGGAGCTTGTGGGCAGTCTCAGTTGTCACAGCCCCTGCAGGCAGCCAGGGCAGGGGCTGGGAGGGGTGTGACCCAGAGGTGGCATGTGCTCTCTCCCCGGGCAGGCGGAGCATGAAGCGGAAGGCGCTGTTCACCTGTCCCTTTAACGGGGACTGTCGCATCACCAAGGACAACCGCCGCCACTGCCAGGCCTGCCGGCTCAAGCGCTGTGTGGACATCGGCATGATGAAGGAGTGTGAGTACCCGGGGCCAAGGCAGGGGGTGGCACTGGAAGGGGATGATGGGAGCTGCTCTTTAGGCAGGTTTGGCCCGAGAGGTGTCCGTACTGTTCCCCTGGGGCTGTTGGCACACGGGGCCTGGAGCTGGGCCCTGCGGCCAGAACAACAGGGCCAGAGGCCCCAAGGGGGGTCCTACAAACCTCAGTTGGATCTGTGTCTCAGAGTTCTGGGAAGGCCCCATCCCATGGGGGTGCCTCTGAGAAGGGAGAGGCAGGGCACGGCCTTCGTAAGCCCCCAGATCAGCGCTCCTCCAAGACAGATCACTGTTCTCACCTCCCTATTCCTGGACCTTCAGGGAAAAGATGAGGCTCAAGGACCCAGGGTTGTTTGGACTTCGGGAGAGTGGACTGCTGAAGTTGGGGAGGGGCAGGAGTTTGGGGGAGAAGATGCGCTCAGAGCCTGGCTGGCATCCAGGTCCCTCCCCACCCCAGCCTTTGGGCCACTCTGGCCCCAGGAGCAGATCTGGGGAGACCAGGGGGAGAGACTCTGTGAGGGAAGCACCAGACTCTGGGATGGCCCTCGGCATCCAGAGGGAGAGAGAAGGGTGAGTCTGCAGGACTCCCTGTCCAGCTCCAGGATTGGAGGAAAGGACCAATGGCAGACTGACTTGTTCTAACCCTCGGGTTAAAAACAACTGCATCTGAGCTCTGGTTACTTGGTAGCCAGAATAGCCATTGAATTCAGCAGACCCCGGGAGTGGCTAGACCAGCCTTCCCCGGGCTATAGACCAGTACCCTGGGCTGGCCCGGACACAGGTGTCCTCCGCACCTTCTGTCCAGCTCTGCCTCTTGCTCACCCCTGTCTGCTGTCTGCATGCTTCTCACCTCCTCGGCCATGGGACAAGTTAAGCTACGGACCTGAGGAGGCTAGGGAGGGATGCTCAGATGCAGGCATGCCTGGAGGCCCTTCTGGCTATGAGGTTATTGTTTTAGAGGGTGAGGGAGGCAGTTACGAGGAAGAGTCCCAGGACAGGGCTTCGGGGTGGAACACTTCTTCCTTGACAGGAAAAAAAATTCTCTTTTGTTGGGGAACAGAGACAGACTGGAGACCCTCATGGTTGGGGGGGGGGCCTCCTGCTTGGGTCTTGACAGGCTCCCCCCTTGGTGGGTCACAGTCCTTCATTTCTGCTCCCGGCTCCCCAGTCAACCCTGGCAGGCCTTGAAGTTTCCAGGCTGTTGTTCCTCCTCGCCCCCACAGGAGTGTGCAGGCCTGGACATGCTGATCTCTCCTAGCACCGTCCCCTGCCCCGCCCGACTTCTGTGTTTATCCTGGAACAGAGGAGGCCAGACTGAGTGCCTCATGGGGTTTCTCACACACTGGCTTAGGGCGGCCTGCTCTGTGCGAGGCACTGGTGTGGACACAAACAAAATACAGTGAACACAGCCCCTGCCCCTGCCCCCAAGGGACACATAACCCCCGCGGGGCAGGGAGTCTGGCTCTGAGGCTCTGCCAGCCAAGAATAGCACAGTTCTACCGCTGGGATTCAAAGTCAGACTCTGCCCCAGAGGTTCTGTGTGGGACCAGCCTCACTGATGCCACCGACACTCTTCTCCTATGTCTTGGGAAGAAGGAGATGTCTGATCAACTTCGAATAGGAAGAACACTTAGAAATCATCTGAGACTCAGAAAGGTAAAAATACCAGGATCGGAGTCAGAAAGCAAGTCTCCATGTCTGCTTCTAGATCTCCTCTGGTCCCCAAAGACAGCACTGCATCCACGGTGATGAACAGGTCTTGGGAGCATCAGGGTACCCCTAGGAACACCATGTGGTGATGGGGGCCAGCAATCCGGAAGTGGGTGCCCACCCCAAACCTTAACGGCTTTGTGCTTCAGCCACCACAAACCCAGGCCCAGTCCTCCCCAACAGAGCCCTGCACCCCACCCTGCTGCATGCCCAGTGCAGCCCCCTGTTCCCCACTCCCGGGATGCCCTCGGGGAGCTGTGGTGAGGTAGCCCTGGGGCTGCAAGAGCTGAGTTCTTGGAGCCTGGGCCGCAGAGCTCCCGTTGAAAGAAGTTGAGCCCTGCTAGTCTTGTTCTCTCCACTACTCCAGGGGAAGGTCCTTCAGGAAGAGCTATAGTTCTCAGCCTCAAGTCAGCCCAGCTGAGAGAAGTCCATTACAGTGGTCTGAGCCTGGAGCTCCCAGCTCAGAACCCGAGGAGAGCTACTCATTTATCATGTGGGCTTAGGCTGCCTTAAGGCTCAACCTCCCAGAGATAATTTTGTGTCAACATTTGTAAAACCACAGGACAGCCCAGGGCTCCCTCTGAAGGCACTGCAAACATAGGGTCCCTTCTGGAGAAGCAGAGAGGGGGCCCTTCCCTAAAGGGAACTCAGGAAGGGGAAAGGGATGGGTGTGGGAACAAATGTTTATGGAGCACCTACCTGCATCAAACACGGTGCTTTCTTATTAAATTCTCCCAAGAATCCCTAAATAGGTGAATACTTCTGTAGTTTTTTTGTTGTGTGTGTTTGTTTTTTTGTGGGGTTTTTTTTGTTTGTTTTTTGTTTTTGTTTTTTGTAGCTGGGGAAGCTCAGAGGAATTCTGATTTCGTACCTTTGAGTAATAAGATGGTATGGTAGCGGCCTTCTTACCTAGGTCTGTTTGCTTCCAGATGCCAGGCCTGGGGACCCCACCCTAGTGCAGCCCACCAGGCACACTCAGTGGTCCAGAGTTCCTTCAGGCACTGCCTGGTCCCTTAGGGATGGGCTCAAGAGACTGTTCCCCTTTCTTTCTCTTCAAGTCCTAGTTGACTTGACCTTGTGCGTGGCGCCCAAGAACTTTCGTGGTTGGATTCTTGCTTCTTGTTGGCCTGTCCTGCACAAAAACACCTTTATGTGAATTTGTTTGATGTTTTTACAGATGTGTGTCTTTTCTACCCTGTGTTAGTACAATACCTGGCATGGCACAGGTGCTCAGTAAATATAAGTTGAATGACTGAGCAGTAGCTCCCCATTTTGCTTCCTTGTACCTCTGCATCTCCCACTGGTCTATGGGTCAGGAAGATCTCCCAAATTTGATATTGCCTGTGTTATTCATTGGGAAAGACATTATATTGTCTTCTTTAATGTTGTCCTTGGGCCACCAGGGGCAACTTGAGGTGTTTTTTTTGTTCATGCTTTCAGATCTTGACCTCCTAAGGCAACCATGAAGCGGGGAACATCTTGCATGGGAATAAATGTATGCAAAGCCATGTTAGCACTCAGCAGGGAGCCTAAAAGGAAGACAGAGAAGCTACTAAGCTGCCATACAGGTTTCCCAAGTCCCAAGGACACAGCTCATGTGTCTTATTCCTTGGAGAGCCCATCAAATGCCCTTTCAGAACCTGTTTGCTCTTTTTCAATGGCTTTCAACTCCAAAACATGTGCCCTCCTACATGATAGTAATGGCATTTTCAGTAGCTATTTGTTGAGAAAATGATTTTTTAAAAATTTCCTATGAAATTAGTAACCCCTTTTAAATAAAGACTTCCTTCCTAAATCACGTCATCTGCACATGTAATAACCTGATGACTTACCCTGTCTCCAGACACTGTTGCCTGGAGAAGGGGGGTGTGGATTGGTAGCCCTGGTAGAAGATGCCAGATCTCAGCACTTTTTTCTCTAATGCTGGACACCGTATGTCAGTCACCGTTTGATACAGTAATTGGGAGGAACAATGTCATAAGGTTAACCTTGAATCTTCTTAACTTTGTCCTTTTAGAGTAAATCATTTACAAACTTAGCTACTTTATTTATTTTTTCATACTCCTCAGATGGATTGGAACATTTTGTGTGTTCCATGGCTAAGGACAAGAGTCCTATGGAGCAGTCATAGCCAATTACAATCAGAGGAGCTATGGGGCAGTAGTTACAACCATGAACTCTAGAACTGTATTACCCAGGCCTGAGTACAGCCTCACCACGTGTTAGCTGTGTGACTTTGAGCAAAGTACCTAGCCTCTGGGCCTGGGGGTCTCTTATCTGCAAAATGGGAATACTAGCTCTTGCCCGAAGAGGTTGTTACGAGAACTAAATCTGTGAGTTGATATTTAAGAAGCATTTAACGTAGTGCCCAGTACCTAAAAAATTCTTTATTTTTTATCCATTTTTAATAACAGATCTTTTTTCTTACCTAAAACTTAATTACCATGATTTCCAGCTCCCCAACAGACTAGAAATTAACAGTTAAGAGGAAGAAAAGCACCCCATCCCCAGAGGCAGGCAGGAACCAAGAAGAGACAACACGGAGCTTACCAGAGAGGGGGAGATTGAAAGCGATGAGACGTAGCACAAGAACTCTGAATCATAGCAGGCCGAGTCACAGTGCAAGGACACAGCCCTGTTCAGTCCTGAGGTCATAACCTCGCTCCTGCAAAGTCCAGTAATTGTTCCAAACGATAAGTAAAGGTTGCATGTTTTAGGTGTTCTGTTACAAGGTATGCTGTCTTGAAAATATTTCAGTCACAATAATTAAACTGAAAAGGTGAGCCGGGCTCAGTTATCTGGTGGGCTGGCTGGCATTTGCCATGTGCCATCCCGACATGGTAGGACACATACACAGTGTTAGTGCGTACTTCTCACTATCATTTCCTGTGCAAAGGACCATGACTAGCACACAGTAGGTATAATCATTATAGATGTCTTGGGTGTCCAATCTCTCAGCCTACTGAGCAAACACCATGGCCAGGAGGCTTTGCTGGGCTCACTGGCTCCCTTCCATAGGAGGGAAACCCAGGTAGCCTCCCGTTCTAGTGAAGGAGATCTTGAACATCTCAGGTTCTCTCCATCCGGCCATTTACTGGAGGCTGTACTAACCATAACTATTACAGAGTGGAAGACAGTTGGGTGCCAATGTGTGTGGGAAACAGTAGACATACCACAGAAATAAGAAATGAAAGCTCAGTGCCGATTGGGACAATCCAGAAAGGCTTCATGGTGAGAGAGGGCTGAAGGCTGGATGCTGGAGAACGGATAGGACTTGTGCAGCTATGGGGGAGAGAAGACCCAGCTGGACAGGCAGCCGGCATGAGTGGAAGAGCAGTGACAGAACTGAGCGGGTTGTGTCTGCAGGCCAGCAGTCTCAACATGACCGGAGCAGAAGCTGCGTCCAGAGGCAGGGGGCAAGGGGGTTGGAGAGTTAGGAAGAAGTAAAATCATGGAGCATCTTGACTTTAATTTGGACCATGGTGAGCAGGAAGGATCCAGAAAAAGTTTCTGAGCAGGAGAGTGACATCTTAGAATCCCAAGAGATTATCAAAGCCCAGTCAAGCCGAGAAGCATGTCCAGGATGCCTGTGACATGACTAGCAGAGCACCCCCCTTAACCCCTCCCCCCCACTCCAGCCCCAGCACCCCCTACATCCACCCTCAGGTGAGCAGGAAAGACCAGACACCTAATCTTGGATTCCCCCGGCTAGGCTTCATACCCTGCCTTGAATGCAATGCTCCCTGCTCCTTCCTCTTCCACCTCACTTGACCTCGTGGGGTCTGAGCAAACACCCACCGTGGGAGAGGGTTGGCAGCTCTTGGGGCAGGTGAGTCAGTCACCTGGGCGTGGTCTCCTCCAGTCCTTCTCTTCGTATGGCTTCCTCAGCTGTGGAGGGAACACGCCTTCCTTTGCCACAAGCTTCCCTTCCTGCTGTAACTAGGCTCTGGTTGCCCACTTCCACCCACCCACACTCCACAGGCTCTCCCTCCCCTCCCACCAGCTTATTTCCTTCTCCCCCTCCCTCCCCGAGAGGTCTGGGCCAGTGGGACGCTCTTGAAGCCGGGAACCCACCCACCCTGGGGTTCTGGTTACTTTCCCTGCTCTTGTGAAACTCCCCAGTTCTGTGGGCAGAAGCGCTGGCAACACCAGCAGACAGCAAGTAGCTACAGGCCGAGGGCCCCAGTGCCCACTCCTGCCGTCAGCACTCTGCAAGCCCCAGCCCGGAGGTCTGTTTGCCTCACCCCTGTGCCAGGCATCCCTGCTCACAGCCCTGCCACCCCAAGGCAGCTGCCTAGCCTGGTGAGGTGGGCTCCACCCCAGGGGGCGTGGGGTCTCCCTTTCGTCGGACACGCTGGCTTGCAGCAGGAGAGAACACGGTGCTACACAGTGTTCTCTTTGGGAATTCTAGAGAGCTCAAAAACTTCTCCGGGCAGAACTTTCAAGACTGGACAGGCTGGAGGAGGGGTTGTTTTGCAGGAACCAAAGAGGCAAAGTCTTTCTAAGTTGGTCAGAGTACATTGGACACCCAAATTCCATGCCTGGAAACTTGGGCGTGGGAATGCCCCCGTGGAGAGGTCTCTCAGCATCTCCTAGCTTCCGACCCTGGGACTGGCCACACAGTGACTCTCATCCTCTTCACTCCCCACCCCAACCCCCATGCCTCAGAATCATGGGCTGTGAATGTGGGGGAGAAGAGACAGGACGTGACATTTAATGAGCAGCTGGTCTGGGTTACACGTGCATTCAGTTCTCAGGTCGGGGTTGTCACTCAGCCACCCCTCAGCCACCCCACATACACGGGCTTTCTGGAGGAAGGAAGCACAAAAGGCCGTAGAAGAGGTAATAGTGGAGCAAACTGCTTGTTTGATTAATGAGATGACCAAAGCCCAGAGAGTTCAGTTTGCCCAGAGTCCGATCACTTGCTCTGAGAACACAGACTCACTAATAATGCCCAACATTCCCACCCCTAAGATTCTTTTTCCTCCTATCTCACACATCTGCCATTTCAACAGGAAACCCAGTTTTCCGTCCATGGAGTAGGCCCCGAGTCCCCCATGGCGGGAAGCCCCCCAACCCCGTGCACCCCTCCGATCTTGTGCCTTTAGCAGCTGGAGGAGGGTTTCTCCGAGGAGCTGCAGGCCCAGCCCTCCTGAAAGCCTCCCTCGCCCGGCTCTCGCCCCACAGTCATCCTGACAGATGAGGAGGTGCAGCGGAAGCGAGAGATGATCCTGAAGCGGAAGGAGGAGGAAGCCCTGAGGGACAGTCTGCGGCCCAAGCTGTCTGAGGAGCAGCAGCAGATCATTGCCATCCTGCTGGACGCCCACCACAAGACCTACGACCCCACCTATGCCGACTTCTCCCAGTTCCGGGTGCGTCCACGAGCGGGCTGCCTGGGGAAGGATGGGCTGTGGGATGAAGAGCCACCGCTGGGGCGGGGGCACAGGAGTGGGGACGGGAGAGCCGTGGCCAGCGAGAAACGGGGGCGGGGTGGGGGTGCTGCTCTGGAATCAGGGAGGCCTCCCCCCCACCCCCGCAGACCTGCCAGGAAGCCCCTCCTGTCAGAGATCGGGGACAAGGGGGGAAAGTGAGCCCATCTCTCCCTTCCAGCCTCCAGTTCGTGGGGAAGGGGGTGGAGGAAGCCATTCCTCGAGGCCCTCCTCCGTCCAAACGCCCAGCCTCTCTGGGGACTCATCTTCGTCCTGCTCAGATAACTACACAGCCTCTCTAGGTGAGTCGATGCATGCCCCCAGGGAGCCCAGCAGTGGAAGGAGAGCCCAGAGTTTCTACGGCCCACCTGTCCTTGGCCATAGATGAGAGGGTTGCATGTGCACCGCAGTGTCCTCAGAATACTCCCCTTTGTTTATAGAAGCAAGCTAACTAGCCCAAGGGCCCATGCTGGGGAAGAGGCCAAGTTGGGCTCTGGCCAGGCAGGGTCTGTCTATAAGGTCCCCGCTCCCCACCAAGCTTCTGCTCCTGCCCTCCTCCCTGTGGGTAACCTGGTTCCTTTAACTGGTATTTTGAGCCTGGGCCTTTGTGGGGGATGGGGGGGGTTCCTGTTGGTTTTTTTTTTTTTTTTTCCTGTTTTATTGAGCTATAATTGACATAGAACATTGTATTTGTTTCAGGTATGCAACATAATAATTTGATACATGTATATATTGCAAAATGATTACCACAACAACTAGAGCTACTACCCATCATCTCACACAGTCAGGTTTTTATTTTCATTGTGCTGAGTAGATCTTTCAAGATCTACTCTCTTAGCAACTTCCAAATATATAAAACAGTGTCATTAACTGCAGCCATCAGAGCCTAGAAGGTGACATTTCAGGTGAAGGGAGAGCATATGGGTCCCATTGCGGTACTTTCCCCCCACCCTAAGCTCTGCGGGGGTCACCACAGCCCCAGATGACCCGTCATCTCAAGCTCATCCCTGCTTTCCTTCTTATGGTCCTTTTCCACCTTCTTCTTGGTCCTCCTGCTCCATCCTCTCCTTCATTGCTCTGCCTCTCACTCCACCATGCTGCCTTCTGCGTGGGTCCTGCAGGAGGTCAGGGGTCGGAAAACCCCTTCCCTCTGGGGAACTAGAACCCTCAGATATGGTACTTTCAGACTGATTGATGGATCTGGGCCCAGGTCCCAGAGAGGTGGGAGGGGTCTCAGTGTCAGCTAGATAGGAATGGCAGTGGAGACAGACGTGGTATCTGCCCACCCAGGAGTGACAAGAGGGAGGTGGTCAGGGACATTGCTGAGATTTACTGATCCTTTGAGCCCCCATCTTGGAGGGATTCTTCCCGTGTTGATTTCCTCTCCCTACTTTGCTGCTCTTTTCACTTGGTGGGCTAGTTCCATTGATGAGGATCAGTCTTCATGTTATATACTCTGCTTTTAATAATTCCATATTAGTCAATAGTTTTGATACCCTCATAGGTTAATTGATATGAGGTGCACAGCCCCACCAATGTCAAGTTCAGTACAGCATATGCTGGCTGGCTCAGTTGACATAGCCTGCGATTCTTGATCTCAGGGTCATGAATTCAAGCCCCATGTTCAGCATAGAGATTACTTAATTTACTAAATAAATAATTAAATAATAAGATTCAAACTAGTTAACATTTTTAATTTAAAAATATTAAGCAAAAGTTGGGGTGCCTGGGTGGCTCAGTGGGTTAAGCCTCTGCCTCCGGCTCAGGTCATGATTCCAGGATCCTGGGATGGGGTCCCGCATTGGGCTCTCTGCTCAGCCTGGGAGCCTGCATTCTTCTCTCTGCCTGCCTCTCTGCCTACTTGTGATCTCTGTCTGTCAAATAAATAAAATATTTTAAAATATAAAATAAAATAAAAATATTAAACAAAAGTAATACATGTTTATTGTAGGCATTCAGAAAATATCAGCTAAATTATATATATGTACACATACATAAAACAAATATATATTTTTATATATGTAAGATCTTTAGACCTACTACCCAAAGATAATCACTGTTAACACTATGATAGGTCTCTTTTCCATCTTTTTTTCTTTTTTTTTTTTAAGTTATTTATTTATTTATTTTTATTGGACAGACAGAGATCACAAGTAGGCAGAGAAGCAGGCAGGGCTGGTGGGGAAGCAGGCTCCCTGCTGAGCAAAGAACCTGATGCAGTACTCAATCCCAGGACCTGGGATCATGATCTGAGGCAAAGGCAGAGGCTTTAACCCACTGAGCCACCCAGGCACCCCGATTTTCTTTAAATGCATATGTATATTTCCAAGTAAAATTATGGTATACACAATTTAGGAACTTGCTTTTTTCTTTTAATAGTGCATTATATCGTTTTTCATGTCATCAGTATACCTCTGTATTATATGCTTAGAAACTGATTGGTATTCTAGGTTATGAATGTATAAGAACATATCTAATCTAGATTGGGTCCCAGTTTTTTATTAAGTTAACAGTATGCTTGTACTAAATACTTGCACTTGTTCCAGATGTTTTTTCCCTTAGGATGAATTTATGGAAGTGGGATTACTGATCAAAGAATATACATAATCATAGGCTTCTGACCCCTACTATCAAATAGCTTTCTAGATTACTTGCACAAATGTAGGCTTCCTTTAGCACCCCATGGCCCAAGGGTTGCCTAATTCCTTGACATTGGCATCCACATTTAAACATATTTGTTTCTAGTATATAGGTGAAAAGTCTAGATGTTCTACTCTATAGTTCTTTGATCACTAGTGAGGCCAATCCTCGTTTTCTATAAGTTCATTGACTCCAAATTTGAGGTCATTAGAAACCACACATGGTCTGTAAAATCATGGCTTGAGGAAATCTCATTTCTTGGAATATCTCTGATCTTTGATTTTACTGCCTTTCTCTGCTTGAAAGAAAAGCCAGGGGAGTCCTAGAGGAAAGCCTGGGCTGAAGATTGACCTTGGAGAGAGGCGGTCTCTATGGCATTTCTGGCTAGCCCTGCAGATAGGGCAGGGGAGGTCCTCACGGGGCCAAGCAGGAAGGTATCTGGCACAAGCATCCTGAAGTAGTTCTTTCTCTCTCCTCATCCTTCCCCAGATGTGATGGAGCCAACCAGCTTTTCCAATCTGGGTCTGAGGGAAGAAGACTCAGATGACTCTTCTCTGACCCTTGACCTGTCCCAGCTCTCCATGCTGCCCCATCTGGCTGACCTGGTCAGTTACAGCATCCAAAAGGTCATCGGCTTTGCCAAGATGATTCCAGGGTTCAGGTAAGAAGAGTCAGACTCCTAGACTGAGCTAGAAGAAGGCCTGGAGATTGCTAGTCCACTGCTTCCCAAAATGGAGACCCAGACCCTATCCCAGTCTTCCCACATCAGAATCTCTGGGAAGTACAGCCCATCCAGCATTACCCAGCAGGCCAGTGCTGGAGAGCCATCCGTCCCTGGCAGATTTCAGGATGACAGAAGAGAAGCCCAGAGAGGTTCAGTGGCTAGCCAGGATCATTTGCTAGTGCTGGAGCCAGTATGTGTCAGAGCCAAGGTCCAGAATTCCAAGTTCACTGCCATGTGCACTCCAGCGGGCTTGGGTCTAATCCTCATGTCAGCCTTCAAATTAGACCTCCATTAGCCCTCCACACCCAAATCTGAAACCAAAATGCAGTGACAGAGAGGAGAAAGGGTTGCACAAGGCGACTTGTGAAATAATTTAGGGATCCCACAGGGAGACAGTTTTCCTGGCACACACAACCAGGGCCTCCTTCACCCAAATTTCTGTGAAAAGGCCTTTTCCTAACCATACTGAGACCCTTGCCAAAACAGATAGATGTAAGGGGTGCTGCTGGAGTAAAGATCTCTGTTAGGGAGTCACTGATACAAATTTCACTCAACTGTTCTATTGTTTTGGTAATAATGGCTCACATACGTATATTTAAATAGCTGTGCAGTGTTAAGGATTCTTTTTTTAATTTTTTTTAAGATTTTATTTATTTATTTGACAGACAGAGATCACAAGTAGGCAGAGAGGCAGGCAGAGAGAGAGAGGAGGAAGCAGGCTCCCCGCCAAGCAGAGAGCCCGACACAGGGCTCGATCCCAGGACCCTGGGACCATGACGTGAGCCGAAGGCAGAGGCTTTAACACACTGAGCCACCCAGGCGCCCCTGTGTCAAGGATTCTTAAAGGAAGAAAGTGTAGATGCTTTTAGTAGAATGTTGGGAGGTAGTTAAAGCTATATTGACAAATTATTTATATCATTTGAAGCACTGCCACACAATACATATACAATGTGATTGAGAAAGGGAAAGAAAGAAATCACTGGCACTAACTGTTGGCATCCGCTCAAGGAGCGATATCTGCGGTTGCCAGCAGAAGGGACTTCCGAGTGCTTTCTAAATGCCGATGATCAGATTCAGTGCTGGAATTCTGGGAGCCCCAAATTATGGGACATGGGCCAGCTCTGAGGGGGAGCTAACATGATGGGCTATTTATTGTGTGGTGAATCTCTCTACCACACAAGGAAGCCGTGCGTCGGTCACTGTCTCCATGACTGCATTGACAGCTAGGTGGCGATAATTCAGAGTGCCCAGTCCAGTTCCTCCCAGCTGGTGCCTGCCCTGAGACAGCCAGCTCTGTGTGATTTTCTGCCTCTCAGCAACTCAGATACCCGGGGCTCTCCTGTGCTCTTCCCTGGGGAATTCATGTGAAAATTGGAAAGAAGAGAAAAACAAAAAACTTGCTTACTGCATCGAGACACCTTTGGGACACGCCCTCTGAGTTGCACATTTTGGTGGCAGAAAGAACAAGGGCTGCTGTGTGGCATCCAGCAGGAACAGAGCTACCGAGTGTCACCTGTGAGCTCAGTGTCATGCTGGGCCTGGGACTTACCCTCCAGAGCCTTTCCTTGGAACTGACAACACGTTCTGCTTCGCACAAGTTCCAGCTCCCTCCCACACTTTTCAAGCTAGTGTTTGCAAACGCAGTCTGCTCCAAGGATTTGTTTTGTGTAAACAGCCAGAGAGAAAAACACTTCAAGGTGTTGACGGGATACCAGCAGGCCAGCTTCTCTCCTAGTTCCTGAGAGCAGTCCTCATCTGTGCAGGGCTCGTCTTTCCTAGCCTGGTGGGGAGCTCTGTCCAGATGCTCGGGTTTGCGGATTCTAAGTACTGACTGGGATGGCACACATGGCAACACTGTCCTTAAAAAAGCCGTTCATTTAACCAGATGACCTTGATGCAACACACCCTCCCCCGCCCTGAAGTAAGTAACCCAAACCCTCATATTTCCCCCATGCCCTTGGTCCTCATCCCTTACCCTGGCCACATATACTCTGACACAAATAGCATGACCCAGCCCTTGGTGTCTGTCTCCAAGGATGAGTTGTAGTCTGGCCCCTTCATTCCCTATCCAGTCTCATTGTCCCCAGTTCCCTAGTCTGGCCGCACAGTCATGGCCGACATGAGATACGTAGGAGCAGACACTGAATCCATCCAGGTACTGATCCCAGATGGGTTACAGAGACCCTGCACGTGCTTGGGCTGCCTTCTCTGTCTTCGGCATGACTTAAGAAATCTCAGAATGGAAGGTGTTCTAGTGAAAATGGCGCAGGCCTGGCCAAGAGCTCTGGGGTCAGGAGGACGTGGATGTGGATACTCTCTGTGATTAGACAGAGGGGACACCCAGACTGGACCGAGGCCAGAACCAGGCTCTGGTGGGCGGCAGGTGGGGCCAGCCCCGTAGCCCTCCAGCTCTGGGGGTTTCTGTGTTTAGGGATTCTATTTTTCCAAGAAGTGGAAAAATAGTGGCTGAGTCCCTGGTTGCTTTGATCCTGCTGCCTGTAGGCAGGGGTGGAGGGTGTGGGAAGGGCAGGATGAGACTTCTGCGTGGGTGAACACGGGGTGGGGGGGTGATGGAGGGTGCAGGCATGGGACCAAAGTGGGGCGGGACTGAATAGGCCGTGCTGGGTGTGAACTGCACACTGTGTGCCTTGGCCCCACTCCTGCTTCCCACCTGCCCTCCCTCAGCCTCTCTGTCTGCACCCCACAAATCTCCCACCCTTAGTGCTTCAAAAGAAAGCCCTGGAGTTGGGGCACCTGCATGGTTCTGTCAGTTGAGCATCTGCCTTCTGCTCAGGTCATGGTTCCAGGGTCTTGGAATCGAGTCCCATGTAGGGCTCTCTGCTCGGCTGGGAGCCTGCTTCTCCCTCTACCTCTGAGCTTCCCCCTGCTTGTTCTCTCTCTCTCTGTCAAGTAGATAAATAAAATCTTAAAGAAAGAAAGAGAGAAGGAAGGAAAGAAAGAGAGGAAGGAAGGAAGGAAGACAGGCCTAGAGGAAGTGAAATCAGGTGCAGCATCCAAATGGCCAGGAGCCATCTTGGACCTGAGAAAAAAAGGACCTACAGGTTTCACTGCCAAGAGAGGTGTTAAGAGGGACCAGACCAAATGAGCTGGAGCCCAGCCCTCTGGGCGAAAGACCTTTGACCCCACCGCTGTTTCTATTCACCTGCTCTTTCCTTAGGCCATAGTGTGGCCCTCCTCCCACGTCCCCTCCTGTCTTCACTTGGTCATCTATGTAACAAACAGCTTTCTTCCCTAAACTGTGAAGGATTCCCGTTGACTATGTAGCAGTTCCTGACCTCCAGGGCTCAGGGTCTGATGGAAGAGATAGACATTGAGACAATTGCGGTGAAGAGATAAGAATCAAGAGAGGCCTGCGGGAGGGACCCTGGGAAGCAGGCAAGGAGGGACCCGCTCTGCCTGGGGGTGGGGACGACCAGATAGACAGACACACATATCCAGAGCACCTCACAGGTGCCCAGAAGCAGCTGGCCACGAGTGTGAAAACTCATCAGGGACTATAAATATGACACAGGTCCCCAGAGGAGGCACAGAGCCAGACCTAGCTCCTGTGAGCAGGAAGGAGCTCTCTTAGCAGGAAGGATTTCTCCTTCATTTCCACCTGTCCCCCTCCCCCCCATCGGCCACCATCCCCTCTTCTGGCTGTGACTTGCACTTAGAAAGTCCCTGGGTTTCTGGCTATCATCTGATGTCGTTCTAGGTTTGCTTTCATAGAAGCCATGTGCTGGGATCACAATAGGCAAGATGCCCCTGGAATCTCTCCTGCAAGCTTTTTTTCACTTCTGGCCTTCCATTTCGAAAGGGACATTGAACAAAACATACAAAGAAATGCCTCGCAGAATTATTTACCATGGCGCAAGTTAGAAGCAACCAAAATATCCAAAAATAGGTGGATGGGAGACTGATTAAATAACTTTGCAGTATGTTGATAAGATGTAATTTTAAGTAACTCGCTATGGACTGGGCTGAAGAAATGTTCATGACGTAGGAAGCAGAACATGAATACCAGGAACTCAAGTATGTTTTAAAAAGAGAGATTTGCGGGGCGCCTAGGTGGCTCAGTCGTCTGGGCATCTGAGTCGGTTTCTGCTCAGGTCATGATCTCGTCGGTCCTGATATCCAGCCCCAAGATGTCTCCACTCAGCAGGGGGTCTGCTTGAAGATTCTCTTCTGCCTGTCCCCCAACTCACGCACTTGTGTGCACAGGTGCATGCTCTCTTTCTCCTTCTCTCTCTCACAAATAAATAAAAAAGAGAAAGAGAGAAATATGTGTTTAAAAAAAGATAGGAAGGAAATACACCAAAATGGTCATTGTGGTTATGAACAATTTTTATTTGCTTTTATATTGTTCTATATTTTGTGAAGATTTCATAATTATCATCTTTTATTGTATAATGAGTTAAAACCAAAATGAGGCATTAGTTTTTATTTTTATTTGGCAGAGACACAGCAAGAGAGGGAACACAAGCAGAGGGAGTAGGAGAGGGAGAAGCAGGCTTCCCGCGGAGCGGGGAGCCCGATGTGGGGCTTCATCCCAGGACCACGGGATCATGACCTGAGCCGAAGGCAGACACTTAATGACTGAGCCACCCAGGTGCCCCTAGTTTTTATTTTTAAAATGTATATGACCATCAAGAGAAAATTGACAAAGGTGGTGAGATGTCTAGACACTGTGTCTTTGGAACTGTCTTGGAGAAGACACAGGGGCGCGTGGTAACTTTCTTTAAATGGTTAAAAGACCCCCCCCATGGCTAGTGGAGAAGTCTGGTTCTGTGTTCCTTGAGAGGACAGAACTACACGCAGTGGGTATAGCTCAATAGAAGAAGCTATTAACCTAGGAGTTAACAACCTCCTGGCTATCTCCAGAGACTTCCAAGTACCCTGGCCCTGGAAGGATCCTGCATCTGCAAGGAATGCTGAAGGAAAGGGGTCACGTAGCCTCTAAGGGGGAGGGGCTTCCAACTCCAGCATTTGGAGACTGTTTTCAGTGCAGACCCTTTGCCGCCATCCTAACCATCATCCATCACCTGTGGATACAGAACTCTCGCCCATCAACACCTGTTTCTCACCTCTCACCCAAGTGCAGTCCCAGAGAGGATGGCAGCCCTCTCCAAGTGGAATATCCAGGTGGAAATGTACAGTCAGGAAGAGAAAAGGAGGGAAAACTGGAAGCAAGTTAATCCGTGGGTGCTGCTTTTTCCCTGTCATTGTTCAGGCAAGCCCAGCTCGTGACTCAGAATAGTGGAACCAGTCATTGGCCTTGCACAGATTTATTGACCTTGTTGTGCTCAGGGATCTATAGTCATTGTGCAGGCAATGCTGAGGTAGTTGGGAATGAATGCCGGCCCTCAAGTAGCTTGCCTACTGGCTCTGAACGCAGAGCCACAGACAAGCGTGTAAGGGGCAGAGCTGAAGGGGGAAGGGTACAGAAGATGTGCAAGCGACAGGCCATGAAAAAATGGTTCTAATCCTACCGAAAGTAACTGGGGGGGTCGGGGGCTCCGAGGGAGACCTCACCAGGTTCAGAGTCAGGAAGATGAGGTGCAGCAGAAGAAGCAAGGTGTTCTTGGCTGGGGCTGGCGTAAGAACGCCTGACATTGAACATGGAGTAGTGTGAAGTTTCTAGAATGGAAGGTGGGTGGAGTTTGCGAAGGGAGGAGGGCTGGAAAGACAGGTTGGAGCCAAGGGATGGAGTATGGGCTTGACCCTCATGGGGTTGAGAGTCCGTGAGGGTTTCCAAGCATGGGCGATATCTTGCTGCCACAGCTATAAGCATCGTGGAGGAGAGACCCGAGAGAGACTTGGTTCCAGAGTTCTAATCAGAGGCAACTGAGAAAGATGACAGAGCTCTAACCAGCACAGTCCTGATGGTACTGGGAAGGAGGTCAAGGGCTCAAGAGACGTCCTGGAGACAGAGTTGGCCGAGGGTTACTTCTGGGAAGGACCAGAGGACAGGATGGAAGAACAAGAAGGCATGGGAGGTGTTGAAGATGACTGGGCCATACCTCTCCCTGACCTCCACGTTCCCTCTGTAACCCTGAACGTGTGTCCCCAGGCTCTTCTTCCTGCCCCTAATAGCCCTGGCCACATAGGCCTGGGGACACTGGTGAGTCCCTGGGTTATCCCTGCCTTAGTAACTGAGCTCCTTTTCTTCCAGCCGTGGTACACAATCACAGCCTGACATGTTCTCCCTCAGGGAAACAGTTTTTTTCCCTTCCGATCAGAACCCCAGCCCTTCAGTGAAGGACCCAGGGCACACGCTGGTCACCTGGCAGGTGCCTGGAATAGCATGCTGATTTGCATAATCGGAAGTTCTTGACCAGTAACCTGACTCCTCCCTGCCCTCCCCGGCAGAGACCTCACTTCTGACGACCAGATTGTGCTGCTGAAGTCAAGTGCCATCGAGGTCATCATGCTGCGCTCCAACCAGTCCTTCATCATGGACGACATGTCCTGGACCTGTGGCAGCCCCGACTACAAGTACCGCATCAGCGATGTGGCCAAAGGTACCTTCGGGCCCCACCTCCTCCCTCTCCAGCTCTCAGACTCTGGTCCCCCCCCCCTCTTCCTGGGGTCACGGGCCCCGGTCAGGCGCATCGGAGAGGGCAACAGGGAGAGAAGGGTGAGAAGCGGGCCCTGGGTGAGAAGCGGGGCGTGGTGGTTTGGGTAGGCGGCTCCCCAGTTCCACCCGCAGCATCTGGCCATCTCTCTTACAGCCGGACACAGCCTGGAGCTGATTGAGCCCCTCATCAAGTTCCAGGTAGGGCTGAAGAAGCTGAACTTGCACGAGGAGGAGCATGTCCTGCTCATGGCCATCTGCATTGTCTCCCCAGGTATGGGGCCTCACAGTCGGGAACTCAGGGACGGGAGAAAGGGTCCAGCAAGGGGAGGAGGAAGCAAAAGGAGAGACAAGAGACACCCATTTGGCTTTGTTTGCACAGCCCATGTGATATGTGTATGCCGAGAGGTCCTTCCCTGCCTTTGGTCCTGAGACCATAGGGGTTTCAGAGGTGGGACTCTGAGGAACCAGATGAATGGGGTTTGTCAGGCCCTAGACAGGTCTGGATGTCCCCAGTACTCAGGTTCTGCTCTTATTTGAACTGGACTGAACTTTGTTGATACTTGAGATCACCTGTGAGGTAGGGTAGAAAAACTTGGGGCTTATATAGGCTTCTGCCTCGAAAGCTTACCTGATGGGTTTTGGAGGCTGTGCTGTGACCCTGAGCTTTTCTGTCTATTGGGGTGGGGAGAGAGAGAGGCTAGGAGGGAGGTTATTGGGGTCCTGGTATGTTTTGTGGTACTGGTGGATGATTGTCGTACTGGTGAAGAGGCCTAAGGGGAATAGCGCTGTCTCCACCTATGATGAGGGAACCAGCAAATGGCCTCTGATCAGGGATGGGCTGGGGACCCATGGAAGGAACATGGGCTCCCCATCCCCTGCCCAGCCAGCACTCACTCATTCCTTCTTTCCTGCACTCAGCCATGATTTACTGAGCACCTGCGAGGTATCAGGCACTGTGCTGGGCATTGAGATTCAGCCGCAAACAGGACACAGACTTCTCTTCCATGAAGCATAGGAGGAGACATTAAACAATTACTCTTTAATGACTCATTCTCATGTGATGAAAGTTTGAAAACTAAACACATGTCTGATACTACAGCAGGGTATAATAGAGGAGAGAACTTGATGCAGTCTGGGGAATGGAGGTAGGGGTGATGGGGAATGGTCCTTTTGAGGAAGATCTTGGAAGCTATTGCCTGAAGGGTCAGCTAAATTCCAGACAGAGGGAAGACCAATGTGAAGCCTGGAGGCCAGAGGGCACGGCACATCAGATTAACTGCTGGAAACATGGAGCCTAGAGATGGAGGGAAAGAGTTGAGCTGGAGACAGGGCCTGATGTGACCTGGGACCCCCACAGGCCCCCCATGCCCCCCAAAATGCAAGGGGAAATGGTTGAGAGGCTTTAAGGGGGACTGTGGTGTCCCAGGTCAGCAGCCATACAGGGGATGACCTGAGAGGATGTTGAGGTTGAGTGTCTGGGGGTAGAGGTCCTAGGGAGATGGATTACAAAGGGACCTGGCTCAGAGCTCCTGTGCCCTCTCCTCCCGCCTCCCTGTGCTCACAGACCGTCCCGGGGTGCAGGATGCTGCCCTGGTGGAGGCCATCCAGGACCGCCTGTCCAACACACTGCAGACCTACATCCGCTGCCGCCACCCGCCTCCGGGCAGCCACCTGCTCTATGCCAAGATGATCCAGAAGCTGGCCGACCTGCGTAGCCTCAATGAGGAGCACTCCAAGCAGTACCGCTGCCTGTCCTTCCAGCCCGAGTGCAGCATGAAGCTCACGCCCCTCGTGCTGGAGGTGTTTGGCAATGAGATCTCCTGACTAGGGTAGCCTGCTGGGGCTCCTGGGTGGGGCTGCTCCTCTGGGGCCTTGTGCCCTGGCCTGGGGCGTGCTACTGCCCGGCACACCTTCCTACTCCCTCCGGAGTTCAGCCCCTCCTCTCCCACTTCCCCTGCCACCCAACCCAGCCTGTCTCCTGTCCGACCTAACACCAGGGCTCCCTTTCCTGCCAGCTGCAGGCTGCCCCCAGTCCCGTGAGACCTCAGTGAGGAGTTGCTGTTTGTTTGATAAAGCAACTCAAGTAGGGGAGCGGGGACAGATGTTAAGGGTGGGGCTTTGCCCAGGAATGGCCCTACGGATCCAAAATCGCTGCTGGCGGATGCTGAGGGGAACAGTGAGGCAGGAGAAACACACCCATTCCTCAGGGACAGAGTTACCTGTACCTCCCCCGACTCCAGGCCTGAATGTCTAGAGCCAAGTGGGGATCTCCTTCCCCCTGCCTCCCCCACGATGAATAACTAGACACAAACCCTCTCCCACCCTCCAACCCTGTCCCGTCCTGCTGCCCATCTGCGCTGTTTTGTCCCAGGGCAGTGTGCCATGATGGAGCCTTCTCCCCCTTGCTTCTCAGCCCTGGCCTGTCTAGGATACTCACTGCCAAGGATGGCCAAAAACAAGGTGACAAAGGTCACAACTCCCCCCTCACCCGCCTCTGCTGGCCAAAGAGCCCTCCCCTAACACGTCAGTGCCCACTTCATCCCGTTGCTATGGTAACATTCTTCCCAGAAGTTGCTCCTGGTGGGCCTTCTCCACATGGCAGGGACCACTAGCCCAGACCCCACCCGCTGAGAAGCCCAAGGAGGGGCGAGAGCAGGGCCCAGGAATTGAGGGACAGGCAAACCCAGCCTTACAGAAGAGTGGTAGATGGTGGCCACGGCTGTCCCTGTCTCCAAGCCCATGGCTCCTTGCCCTGGATCTAAGAGGTTGGTGGAGACCAGAGCTCTCCTTCCAATGATCTACATGGCAAGAGTGAGTTGCCCCCAGGTTGCAAAGAAATGCCCAACAGCATCTTCATCCTCCCCCTGCCAGTCTCTTACCTCCTGTTCAGGAAGGAGAACCAGTGGCCATGGGTGCTGGTGGGGCCTCACCCTAGGATGGTCGAGGGTGATCCTGAGATGGGCATATTCTCCCAACTCCGCCGCTGTCTGAAGAAGTAGTGCCACTCTGCTTACCCGTGGTGCCAGCTCTTTTCCACTTGGCAAGGAGGGATGGAAGAGAAAAACCTCAGACCCCCACAGGCCCCCCATGCCCTCCCAGGGGGCCCATCTAGGTGTAGTTCCGAGACTGCCGTCCCCCTGAGACCGGGAGCTAGTGCTCCAACACCTCACTGTGGGTGGTGGGAGAGCAGTCTGGCCTCGGATGGCTAAGCCAAGGGAGCATCTAGGGTGGGGTCATGTAGGGTTGCCCTTCGTATTCTCACTCCAGCACCCCGAATCCAGAAGGGATGGGGGCCACTGACCTTGAAACTCCATTTATTTTCCCTTCTATAGCTGGCCCAACCAGGGAGGTGGGAACACTCACTCTGTTTCCTCTGGGGTGGGGTCCCTGGGTGAGTGAGATGTAGGTGTGTGGGACTGCTGCGGAGGGGCCCCCTCAGGAGTCGGAGCGGGTCCCTCAGATTGTTGCTTGAGTGTGGGGAATGCGGCTACATCCGGTGCCTCTCTGGGGAGGACTTCCTGTCAGCCTCTACGCTCCTGCACTGCTCCCAGAAAGCCCCCGGGGAGCAGGGAGACTTCCATGGGGAGCACTGTCTGTGTCCACCGGGCCCGGGCTCCTTCTGGTGGGGAAACCTCTGACAGCCACGTTTCTCATGGCCCAGGGCCTCCAATGTGGCCGAGGCCAATATTTATTAGCCAGGAGTTGTTTTCAGAATCAGATTCCATCTTGCACCACATTCCAATGTAGCAGGGAGTCCTTTCCTACGACGGATGAAGAGAGATTTATGGGGGGGAAACTTCCATTGTAAACAAATTCTATACATCAGCTGTTGTGATTATCCTCGCTGTTATTTCACAAATGAGGTAGAGGCCCTTGTTGGATTTTGGCTGCAGAAGACATTGGTCTGACATGCTAGTCGGTGGGCAAAAAGGCTGAAAAATCGCCGCACTAGTTCACCTCCCTTGCTAAAGAAAACCTGACTCTTGGAGGAGGGTATGGTCCCCAAGCTCAGACACCTACTTAGAAAGAGCTCCAGGGGGACACCTGGCTCAGTGGGTTAAGCCTTTGCCTTTGGCTCAGGTCATGATCTCGGGGTCCTGGGATCGAGCCCCAAGATTGGGCTCTCTGCTCAGCGGGGAGGCTGCTTCCCCCGCCATTTCTGCCTGCCTCTCTGCCTACTTGTGATCTCTGTCTGTCAAATAAATAAATAAATAAAATCTTTTTAAAAATAAATAAATAAAAGGAAGGAAGGAAAGAGGGTTCCAGGGATGGGCCTGGTCTGGGGACTCCCCGCCCAGTGGTCTATTGGCTACTCCACACTTGAGCTCAGACCCCATTTCGCCCCCTCCCCCAAAGATGGCCCTAGTCCTCTAGAAGAGGGTCTGGATTTTCGACAGCAAATCTAGATCCTGGACCCCTGTGTTCCTTCCCTGAGTTGTCACCCTGCTGACCCATCAGGAGGGGGAGGGACACCTCAGCCTGTGTCTCAATGTGAATCAGACCCCCCTTCCAATGTGGCCCAATGGGGTCTCTGCCTCAGCTCTGTATAATGCTGTTGCCTTATCAATAAAATGCATTTGTCTTTGTAATGTTTCTACCTTCCCAGTTCTCCCTCTGGCCCTGCCTCCTCTAAGGTACCAGACTGGAACCCTGGAAACTACCAGCTCCTCATCCGTGGGGCCCAGAACACCAGCTCACCACCGAAGGGATGTCTGGGAGTGGGGGAGGAAAAGACAGGAGTAAAAGTGAGGTTTCACAGGACTGAAGTGGGAAAAAATATTATCTATTCTCTTTTAGAATGAGAGAATGAGGCTGGACATTTAGAAGTCTAAAATGGTTAAAACCATATTATTGGAAATGCTGGAAAGTGTGCACCTAGATGCCAAAGATGCAAAATTCTGGGAGATGGGAAGATCCTTCTGTGGGCTAACTGGAGGCAAGTTGGGGAATGCAAGGGAGGCCTACAGAGAAGGTCGGAACCTAAGACAGATCCAGGGAAAGGAACAAAGGAACAAAAGAAAGTTTAAAGAGTGCCTTCTCAGTGATTTCCAAAGAGAATAACAAGTTGCCAGAAATTTGTCAAATAAACAAATGAAGAAAGATCTGCTTATGGTAATAAAATTAGCTGATACTCACATAGCACTTACTTTGCAACAAGTGCTACTGTAAATAAATGTTTTAGGCAAACCAACTTGCTTTATACTTCCGTGGATCCCAGGGGAGCTGGGCTACTGAGAACCCCATCTGACAGAGGGGTAACTTGCCCAAAACCCCACTGGTGGCAAGTAACAGAGATGGGATTTGAACCCTCAGCAGCTGGCTCCGGAAGGCATTAATTCACTCCTGCACCATTCTGTTTCCAACTGAGTTGAGGAGCCTGGCAAATGACAGATAGTCTTATCAGCTCTCTACTGAAGAGCATGTAAGGGGGGTTCCCATTCCTACAGGAGGCCCTGGCATGTGTGATTGATCAGACAGTGCTCTACTCGTGGAAAGCCTGGGGTCACCTATGCTGGGTCCAATCCAGTGTGGCTCTTACCTGAGAACCTCAAGAATGAGAACCAGGCCACTATTAGCAAAAATGCGCCTCGTATTCGAAATGCTGTGTGGAGAATTGCAGATGCTTCCCGTGCCTAAACGGATTCCCAAGGGACCCAGAGGAGCTGATGTGTCCCACTCTGTTCCTCAAGGAAGGGAGATGTATGACAAAGGCCACATCCTGAAACTCAGCAAACAAAAAGACCCAACCAAAGACACAGCACCGTGCTCTGTGAATGGGGAAATCATGGGCAAATGGGGCATTTATTTTAGAATAAGTCAGATAGTCTGGAACCCAGCAGGTGTGATTTACTTTAATTTTTCAGAACTATCTGAAAGGCTATAGTGTGCCACCACAAGATGGGTTGGTAGTAGAAGAATTGGGGATAGGGCCCGAGGACTATTTTGTCCTGAAAGATGAATGGGCTTCTAGAAGGAAATCAACAGCTGCCTATATGGGCATGTCTCCAGCTGGAGAAGTGTGAAGAGGAAGGTCTGGAAAACCATTAGGAGAATCTGATTTAGCATTTTATGGAATGCAGGAATGCAGGGTCTCCAAGGCTGTGTGTTCTCATAAAATGAGAGGAAGGCACCCCCAAAAGACCTTAGTGTTAGGAGAAAGCCATGTGAAGTTTCCATATTGCAAGCTTTGGTTCTACGCCTGTGCTGTTCAATGCTGTGACCACAGGTGACTATTTAAGTTGAAATTCATTAAAAGTAAATAAAAGGAAACATTTAGCTCTTCAGTGACACTAGCCACGTTTCCAGGGCAACGGGAACAGAGAGTCCAGACTCAGAGCATTTCCCTTGCTGCTTGAAACCCTGCTGGACAGGGCTGGTCTGCACACGGCGTTCTTACCTGGTACTAATCGTGTTGATCTGCTGAGCAGACAGCCACTCTGCTCGACTGTAGCTTTTCATAGAAGCTATGAAGGAAACATCCTCCCTTTACACCAGGCAAGGCTGGAACTGGGTGGCTGTGAACAGTTCTGCTCCTTAAAAGAGACAGAAAGGGAAATCACAGGCCATGGGGTTGAGAGCTCCCCAGCTTTATGTGACAGAAATGGCTCAGCAGCATGTGGGGAAAGATGGGTTCCTTCAGCCCTGGGGGGCACACAGATGGCTGGAGTGGCTCGAGTCTTCAGGTCGGTGACGCCTGCTTCAGCCAGGGCTCCTCAGAGGCTCTCTGCAGGGTGGGGTCTGTCTCCCAGCCCAAGGGAAGGTCTCGTCCTGCCTGTGTCCTGTCCGTTCAGTACCTAGTGTAGGCAAATCTGTGCCCAGGAGGATGAGAAGCAGTGGGTGGCAGGGGTCCCTGCTCCAGATGGCTGCAATCGTCTTGGAGTCTCCGTATTCAGACAGGTCATACAGGATGTATGAGGGAATGGCTAGTTGGGGTCCCAGGAAGCTGACTCTGAAACGCAGAATGAAGTACGAGGAGCTTACTGAAGAGAGGTGGCAGCAAATGGGTCAGGGACAGGGAGAAGTAGGGCCACGGTGTGATCTCAACTAGCACTGCTGGGGAGTTCTGAAACTGGGACCACCCTTCACAGGGCCCCAAGTTGAGGTGAGGAAGCCGGGTTTTTTTTTATCCCTGCATCAGCGAGTCACTGGATACAGGCCAGTCCCCAGGAAGAGAGTGTGACCTTGACAGGACCTTGAGCTCCTTGGCTCTTTTCAGCCAAAAGCAGGTAGGACTGGGGGTGTGTCTCTTCACAGTTTGTACAACCAGATGGGACCTTTCAGAGTGAGCTGCTCTGCTTGGGGAGGAGCCAGAAGGCTTCCAGGCCCTGCCCTTTGGCTCTCTGGTGGGGGGACCCCAATAGTCCCTGAGCTCCCCTCCAGAGGAGAGTGTTCCTGGCATCTTCCCAGCTAGGGACGATCTAGTGCTCTTTTCCTAAATCATCTTGAACTTCACCACTAGGTGGTGCTACTGCCCTACAGGGATAGGCTTGAGCTACCTGCTTGGCCTCTTCCCCCTCTCCTCCCTCTGTTTCCTGCTCTGGCCTCTCTCCATCTCGGGAAAGCAGCTGAGATCCAGCAAGGTCCTGACTCCCCGCTGCTGGAGGCACCTGGTTGGTGCTGTTTCGGCCTCCTCATGCCAAGGACCAAGCAGGTTGGACAAGGGACCCGCTCTCTGGCTTCCCAGGTTATCCCTGGAATCACAGCTGCGGGGCATGGGGGTGCAAATCTGACACACCTTAGCCAAGGGCCCCCAAGACTGAGCTCTTGTGCCTCTGGACACCTTCCATGCTGGCTCCAGGTTCCCTCTGAGGTCCAGCCTGGTTGCGTTGGCTTTATTGCGTTCAAGCACAAGCACCAAACTCAGTGCTGGGGATACAGATGTGAGTAAGACAGTCACTGCCCCTCAAGAAAGGTGCAGTCCAGGAGGACAAGACAGACCTACAAACAGAGCATCCCCCAGCAACACGTGCAGAAGCCACCAAGCAGATGGAGAGTCGATCACTCAGCACCATAAACCATTGGGTCACCACCCTTGCTCTGGGGGAACTTGGGCAATTTTCTAAATTTTTGAGCCTCAGAATCTTCATCTACAGAATGGCAACAAAATAGTGCCTACCTCTGGTTTGCTGTTGTGATGGAATCTGTGTAAAAAACGAACCCCACTTCCTGGATGCAGCCATGACTCAGAAACCCTGGGCAACATCATTATTGGGCTTCAGAGCAGAGGGTAGTCCAGTGAGTTTCATTAGGAGTTGACATTGCTCCTATCCCCTGACCACGCATCCCCACTGAGCCCTCTGGACTCACACCAGGTGGTCTCCTTGGCCTCAGGACTGGAGGGCTCCTGCTCCCCAAATAGCTGTTAGAGCCCAGGGAAGGAATCATTGTGCCATCTGGCCACCAGAGGGCAGGTGTGCAACTTAATAAGCCCAAAGCAGCCGCTACCTAAACCACCGGTGCTCTGAGGAGAGGTGAGGGAGATGGGAAGCCGGGCACAGAAATCGGAAACACATGGTACTCTAGATAAATATTGTCTCCAACTTCTTCCAATGACGCTCTTTCTTTACCAGTGTCCACTAGATCCTTGCTCCTTTGGTGAGGTGGACAGCCCGCCACGATCCAGCCCGTCTGCCTGCCTCTCACGTGTCACTGTCCACACATGGAAACTCCAGCTACTGCTGGGTCCAGGCCCCTTGCAGGTCTCTGACTGTGCATGTGTCTTGGGGGCCAGCCTCTGCACTGGTGGTTCTCAGTGCTTTGGTCTTAGGACCCCCTCACACTACTAAAAATAAGGACCCAAAGAGCTTTTATGTATGTGGGATTGTGTCTACCCATATTGGCCATGTTGGAAATTTAAATTGAGACATTTTTTAAGTATTTATTAAATCTTTTAAAAGATTTTATTTATTTACTTGTGTGAGAGAGAGAGCATAAGCAAGGAGAATGGCAGGCCGAGGAAGAAGCAGGCTCCATGCTGAGCCGGGAACCCGATGCGGGGCTCAACTCCAGAACCCTGGGATCATGACCCGAGCTGAAGACAGATGCTTAACCGACTGAACCATCCAGGCATCCTTAAATTTTTTTTAATTAAAAAAAAAGTAACAATAACGAATGGAAGTTAACATAAATAACACATTTTTTATTAAAAATAAATTTTTTCTGGATGCACCTGCATGGGTCAGTCAGTTAAATGTCCGCCCCTTGGTTTTGGCTCAGGCCTTGATCTGAGTCCCTTGTGGGGCTCCGTGCTCAGCGGGGAGTCTGCTCGAGACTGTCTCCCCCCACCCTTCCCCCACGCACCTGGGTGCCCTCTCTCTCTACAATAAATAAAGCTTTAAAAATAAATAAACAAATAACCTTTTTTCCAAAGCAAAACAATCTGTGGACAAGAAGGCATTGTTTTACAGTCTTGCGAGTCTCTACCGTTTGGCTCCATCGAAGGCAACTGGGGTCTCATATCTAGCTCTGCATTCCATCTGTTAGGGATATCACATACCATGAAACTTCTGGAAAACACCTCTGTATGCAGCGGAAGAATGAGAGTGAAAAGGCAAACCATGTCTTAGTTTTACGATGAAAGTAGTTTTGGCCTTGTGAGGGCCCTGCATGGAGCTCAGAGGCCCACAGGGATCCCCAGACTACACTCTGAGGCCCACACTGTACTTTTGTCTGTGCGGTTGTTTCCTGGGCCAGCCATGCCCTCCCCTCCTCCCTGATTCCCCGGTTTTCTCAACGGGGCTGATTCCAACTACTCCTGCCTTTGCAGGCTCAGGGTTCAAGTCTTTCATGAAATCTTTCCGGAACTTCCCTATGCCATACCCCACCCCTCGCCCTGTGCGCCCTCTCGCTAGGGGAGAAGTGTTCACCTACCCTACTGTAGAATGAAGCACCCACTGTTGTGTGTTGTAAGTTTCCGTTTTGCCTTTGGGGCTTCCCACCAGACTGGAATGAACGAGGGATTCCACAAGGTTGGAATGAATGGATGAATGAATGAATAACGGGCAACGTCCTACCCACTTCTGTGAGCTCGAAAAGATCTGGTCTTCACCATAGATGTTAAGGGGGGGAAAAAAATCTGCCTGGGTCCCTGCTAGAAAATGAAATGCAAACGGACTTATGCAAATTTAAACACCTTCCCTTGAACTTTGGAAACTGAGAAGTTAAGACCCTGTGTGGCTTCAGAACCCGTATATGCTCAGTACCTACCTCTCCCTAAAGCATCTGCCACATCTTCCTCATTCCCCCATGTAGACGGTTTGTTTTTGGACCAAAATGTGGAACTCAGCATTTCTCTCGATTCCTACTTATCTGATTTGATTTATCCCACACCTTAGTCTGCTCAGATCCTTTGAATCCTCATTCTGTCATTTAATCTTCTGACCGTCACCCCTGGTCATATATCTTCTAAAACTTGGGTCTTCAGACCATGTATAGAGTTGACTGAGACCGAGCCAAAGGCTATGCCCTCCTGCGGGTTGACGTTAGTGCACCGACCAGAAACACTTCGGTTCAGTTGTTCCCTGGGAGCAAGGGGAGGGGGTGGACAAGGAGGCGTTATGTCTCAGGAGAAGGGAGTAGTTGGAAAGACCCAGGCATCCACAGAACAGGGGAAATTGTCAATGTTTCCAAAGCCCAGCCCTCTTTGGAACCTAATAGTCTCCCCCAAGTCTGAACAGACTCTTACAGAATGAGACCAGAGCCAAGCCCTGGATCAGGGATCCAGGGATATCTGTTACAGGGAATGCAGGAAGAGATGGATCAAGTATCACGTTCCCAGCTGGACTGTTCTGCAAATTCTGTCTGAGCTGGACTCAAGGAAGAAAGGCATAGGCTCGGAGAAGAGGAAGGCTGTAGGCAGTGGGCAGAACGCTCTCTGGGGGTCCCTACCCTGAAGGAGAGTGGAGAAGTCCCACATAGCCCAGGTCAGCAACCCTTATTTAGCTTCATGAGGCCTCCCCACTGCCCTTTGTACTTGTGCACAGAATCCTAAGGGGCGTCTAGAAAGGCCTGGGCCACTCTGACACCCCATCTAATTAAACGTCCTGCCGATACCTGTGAACACTTGCGGCAGCAGGCATGAGGCTAGGGCTGGGAGAGGGCTGGGGTCCTAACTGTGTCTGTTGCCTGCTTCTCTTCTTCCATTCGCCTACCCGGATGGGCCGGGTAGACCCCGCAGCCCGTCAGAAAAGGACCGGCAGCCCAGGTCAGCCCAGCCTGGGTGCGGAGGACTGTGAGCTCCCAGTTTAGAGTACCATTGAAACCCCCTCCTGTGTCCCCTCCGTTTCCTCCAGCCACCCCCAGCCCCACTCCCAGCTCCTTGGGTTTAAAGTTCTTTCCTCTCCCACCCTGGAGCCCCAGGGGAGCAGCAGGAGGGCATGGTGGGGCAGCCGGTGGTGGTGTTCGAGTGGGGATGGGGAGAAATGATAAAGGGGATGGGCAAGAAGCCAGCCCCACTTCCTCTCTGATAGGACCCCACCCCGGGTGCTCCCTGCCTTCAGCTGTGTTTAAGGGGAAGCCTTGAGGTGATGAGGAGTGGAGAGGAAGAAAGGGAGCAATGTCAGTAGACAGGACACCAGGGCCTTTGGAGAGGACCCATGCTTTGATGTTAGTTCATCCTCTGAGCAAATGCTTACCCAATTCCTCCTACCCTGGACCAGCACGATGCTGGGCTAAGAAGGCAGCATAGACAGAAGGAGCTCAGGGGCTCTCCCGCCCCCTCCCTCCATTCCTGGCCCCGGGGAAAGCAGCCAGGCTAGCAAGGAAGAGCATGGATTTCAACATTGGTTCTTCCTACTTGGGGTGGAATGACTTGAGGTCTCTGGGCCTCGGTTTCCTCGCCTATGAACGGCAACATGCATGACTAGGTATTTGCGAAGACGGAGGGAATGCATATGTAGGATTCAGAGGAGCGCCTGGCACCTAGCCAGTGTTAGCCTTCATTATTATAATTCTCCTCGCCTTCTGGGGATCCTCCCCTCTAAGTGAGGGTCCTCTTCCTTAAACAGAGCTCCCTCCCCTCAACACACACACATGGCCAAGGCAGGGTTGGAGGAGGTGGGGGTTGGATCTTGCAGGTGCACACCTGTCATGGAGGGCCACGCTGGTACCCCAAGGGAGCTCACTGCCCTGCTCACTCTCCCAGCTCCACACCTGCGGGCAGGGCAGCTTTTGTCTGGAGCAGAGCTCCCCAAGGCAGGAGGAGCTGGGGCTGGAGACCAGTTGACCATGCCTGGCCTGAGGGCACTCTGTTCTAGTCTGGGGCTCTGCTCCACCCCATTATCTCCTCCTGCAAAGCCTCCTCCACCCATCAACCCCCAACCGAGATTAGAGACCCTCAACTGTCTCCAACTGCTCTGATTCAGGGATAAGGCTGGACCCTTGTCCCCGCTGCTACACAGACACACACACAGAGACAGACACACACACACACAAACACACACACACACACACACACACCAGCCATCCCCATCTCGGTGCCATGGTGCAGGAGGCCTTCTGTTCTTTGGGTCCCAGGGAGCTAGGAGGCAGGTGTCCCCGGTGGGGAGAGATCTAAAGCCTCCCTCGGTCTTCCTCTTGATTCGGTGCTGCTAAGTCTTTCTTGTCTCTGCCTCTCTGTGTCTCTAGGCTGCTCTGGCTGTTTCTGCCTGTCTCAGGCTGCTCTTCCCCCACCCCCAGAGCACACCTGGCTCCTCACATCAGATAACCCAACCACAGCAGCTCCCCTCACCCCCACTCGGCTTCCAGTAGCCCCCTCCTCGCACTTTGCCCTCTTCCTCCTCCTCTTCCTCCCCTGCCTCCCCCACCTCATAGCTCCCTGACTCACCTAGATTCCGGGGTGGGGGGTGAGGTGGGGCGAACAAAGCTTTAAGGCCCTATTGGGTAATGAAGGTGCAAGAAGACAACTCTTTCTACCCCCCAACACATTCTCTCTCTCTCTCTCTCTCACACACACACACACACACATACACACGCACACATACATACACTGTGGAAATTCTATACCCCCATGCCCTGTAGGAAACAGAGTGGGGGAGGGACCCAGGGACCAGCCTTGAGGTATGAGGAAAATCCAGCCTGAGGAAGTGAGGGGGTGGTGGTTGGGGGGCAGCTGCCTCTGTGTCTAGGGGCTCCACAGCTTCTAGGCCAAGAGAAACTTCTTCCCTTTTCCAGGGCTTCCTGTCTGTGAATGGTCACCTTCAGTCCCAACACCACATGCCTTCCCAGCACAGGGAAGTCACCTTCAGTCCCACCACGTGCCTCTCTCAGGCCAGGTCCTGGGCCGGGGAAGTGGATGGACTCCATCGGGGCCATTTGCAGCCCCTGCCTCCTGCTCCCCAACGAAGGCCAAGGAGGGAGGAGCTGGGGTGGGGTACTGTGGAGGAAAAGAGGCTGAGAGTGGGGGTTTTACCGCCAGCACTGGTAAGACCCATCGGGAAGGGGAGCGGTGGCACACAGGGGTGCTGGGACCAGGGGACCAGTAGGTGTCTGGTAGCTGGGGATGGAGGTTTTAATGCCTCTTGACAACAAGTGAATCATAGGCAAATGATGTGGAAATGATGGCATAAATAAAGATGTGTTATTTCAAGGCCCCAATATGTCAATGAAGGAAGAGAGCAGAGGGGGAGGAACGGCAGGCTGGCCAGGCCGGATGGTGCCCATAGGTGGGGCCCAGGTAGAGTTCCTGGGGGGGAGGGCTGTGGAGGTGATGGCCCACTCCCACCTCCCACCACCTTCAGGGAGACATGAAACGGAAGGTGACAACCACAGCCCACCAGCCCCTCCCCCAGGGCAGAGCAGTATTCACATTCCCCAAGCTCTGTGGTGATCCCCCAACCCTCCCCCGCCTCCCTGGGGCCATGGTGCCTGCTCTTGACTTCTCTGGGTCCTGTGCCCTGGGGTATGTCCCTCCGTGCCCAGGACAAGGTCTTGCCCCAATCCGTGACACAGGACTCAGTAAAGCTCCAGGAGCTTGGAACCCAGGCAGGGACTCAGAGTTTCTCCCATCAGGGAAGGGCTGAGCTAATGGCACAGTGACAGCACCTGGCAGGTACACAGAGTCCCGTAAATAAACTCAGGGAATGAACGAGATCATCACCTCCGGAAGGTGGTCAGGGCCCAGCCCAGGCTTCTGATCAACCTCCATCCCCACTCTCCACAGCCCCTGACAATGCTGACAATCCTTAAATGACTAGAAAAACACGTACACTCATACCACCTTACCTGATCAGTACCAGCTGTGTATTTCCTCTCCGTCTTTTCCTCTAAGCCCCTGTTGGGGTTTTTTTGGTAATACGGTTGCCATCACAGTTCACACACAAATCGATACTCTCTTGCGATGCTATGTTGCATTCATAAACATCTTTATAACGGCTTCATAATTTTCTATTAAGTGGAAATGTAACTTGCTTCACAATTTTCCAGTTGTAGGTGTTCAAATTGTTGGTAACTTTCCATATTCTAAACAATGCAGGGGTGAACGTCACTATGCCTGTATTCCACTCCCCCTCCTGAATTTTGGCTGCAGAAACCTGGTTTAGGGTACAGTGGGTGGCGTAACTGAGCAAAGGGTGAGACCATTTTATAGCTCTTACTATCTGTCCCCAAATTCTTTTCAAACATGTAAATTTCACCACACTGTCACTAAGGCTGGGAAACAGTGTCTACCTCCCTCTTATTTTTTTTTTAAATTTTATTTATTTATTAATTTATTTGATAGGCAGAGAGAGAGGAGGAAGCAGGCTCCCCACTGAGCAGAGAGCCCAATGTGGGGCTTGATGTGGGGCTCGATCCCAGGACCCTGGGATCACGACCTGAGCCGAAGGCAGAGGCTTAACCCACTGAGCCACCCAGGAGCCCCTACCTCCCTCTTATTTTAATTGGCATTCCTTTGATGGCGATTCCCACCTCCCCTACTAGCTGTATCTCCTCTTTCCCTGAAGAGTCTTTTGCTCTTTGAACGTCGGTCCACCACTCTTTTCGTGTTCATTATCAATTTGTGTCAGTTTCCGTCAGAATGGTTTTAAAGCATCCTTAGTCGCAGCAGAGGACAAACCTCCCCTTTCCCACCTTCTCTCCCACTTTGGATTCCGACACAGTATTTCCTCTTGCTTCTTTTAAATCTCTGACCGCTCCCTCTCGGCCTCGTTCATGGCCTGCAACCTCTCTGCCCACCCAGAAACTTGGTTTCTCTCATGCTCCTAGAGTTAGCCGTCTTTCCAATTCCCATCCCCTCCTTTCCCTGCTCTTATGATCTCATTCATTGCTACCAACAACTCCAGTTCTCACTGAGGACCCCAAATCTTTATTTTGCCTTCCCTCCTTAGACAGCAACCGTCCACTCGACTCCCCCTCCAGATGTCCCACCAGCATCTAAACTCCACAGATCCGCTGCTTGGCTGTATTTCCCCCCAAATTCACTTCTCCTCCCACACTGCCTAATTGTGCTGCCTGAATCCCTTTGGGTTTGCAGTTGTGTTTGGAAGGGGACAGAGAAGGGTAGAGGCTGGCCACCTGAAGAAGAAATAGGTTTCCTCCAACCTTCAACTTAGGGCAAGAGGTCGAGGAAGAGAAGGAGAAGACCGTTGTCTGGGAAGACGCTGTTCGGTGACTCAGTTTCCCTGCTTGCCTATATGCTAGGACTGGTTGCAGGTCTAGATGCTTGAAAATTGAAAAGTGGGTAGCCTCCCTCCTAGAGCCAATTAACACTTCACGTGGCCCTCACCTGCCACTCCTCCGTTTCTGGAGCCTCTTCCCTAGCAAGGAGCTAGAAGGGCTGAAGAAGCAGCTCGGCTAGGGGCCAGCTAGACCTGGGCTGTTCACTACAGGGGCTGCTCGCCCTGGAAATGTGGCCGGCCAGGACTGCAGTGTGTGGCAAGGGGAGACCTCACACCGCTTTTGCAAGACATCACCTTAACAATATCTCTGTTTCAGTTACATGCTGAAACGATACTGTTTTACATACATTAGCTTCAATAGGCTGTTAAAATTCATCTATTTACTTTTACTTTGTTGGTGGGATGGTGGAAAATTTTAAATTACACATGTGGCTCACATTCGGTTTCTACTGGATGATGCTGGTCTAGACTTTTCCAGCAGGCAAAACACGGGGCTCAGGTCGAGAAGCAATGATGGGTCGTTGACGGATATCGCCACAGACCCCAGTGGAGATGTGGGCCAGCCAAAGTTCTGAACGGATGTTATCAACCAGTCAGACACCGAAGGACAGAGTCTCAGTGGCCAGTCTCTCTCAGGCAAAGCAAAGCAACATTTCTGGGAAAATTTCTTTAATCCTGGACTTCATGAAGCCCTCTGGCCTAGGGCTTGGCTATCCAGAGTGTCTCTGTGGATGCCCTGTTACTCCAGGAGAACAGTCACCCAGAGCTGCCCGCCCCCTACCCCAGCGCTTTGGATCTTTCAACCCAATGGTTTGCAGGGAAGTTCATCATTCCACTGGGGCCAGGCCTGGGGCCTCTCCAGCAGCCCAGAGGCCTCCTTTCTCCTGTCTCAAGACCTCTTTCCCACCCGCCTGGGCTTAGGCTCAGCCCACCTGTGGTCTGGGAAGGGACGAGAGAGGAAGGTGGGTTAGACATAACACCCGGCTCTGGATACACCGCCTGCCTAGTATACATATTTTGAGCTCCATTTCTAATGCCTGTCCTTCCTGTCGTCCCACTGATAGGGGAACAGAAAGGGAACAGGAGAGGGCCGGGGTGGCAGCACCAGCCCACTAGACTTCCCTTGTCTGTTTGTCTCCCTCGCCTGTGCCCCAGCTGAGCCATAAGAGGGCCCTGGGTTCTGGGGCCACGGCCCGCATGGGTCTGCCCTTCCCTCCCCCTCCCAGATGGCTCCACCTCTCCCAGGTCCTGGCTGGGATCCGAAGGCCCCAGGCAAGTGGGGGAAGGGGAGCCACTCCTACTTTCCCAGCAGCTGCTGCTGCCTCTTCCTGTTTTGCTAAAACGCTGGCTCTGGACCCAAAGGGGTGGGGGAAGTCGTCGCCAGCCCCCCAAAGGTCAACCTCATCCCCCTGGTCTTCTTAGCTAGTTATTTATAGCCCCCTAGGCCCTGGCTGAGGAGCTGGATCTCTCCTCCCTCAAATGTCAGCAGCTGTGAACATTGCCCCAGGGATGCAGCCAGATGTGCAGATCACTCCAGATGCTTGGTGCCAGGATTGGAGAGATGCAGCAGGGCCCTCTCTGCTGTCTGGTTGGCCGTTCCCAGCAGCCAGTCCATCCAAACTTCCCTCAACTGAGTCAACTCGGAACCCACACCTGTACCTCGGAAGGGTCGGGAAAGCTTGCACATAGTTCCCCATGGCCGCAGCCCTGCCAGGCTTCACTGTGTGCCCCAGAAGGGTTAGCTGGTGTGAGACTCTGCAGAGTTCTTTGCATAAATTAGGACAGTATTTATTTTGAGACTGAGTTTGTAAGGGGAAACTCTACAAACTTAGAGTTTGTAGCTTAGAGGGTGGCTTAGAGGGTCAGAGGGGACAGGACACTCAGGACACTGTCTTCTATAACTAACATCCACATTGGGCTCTGCCCCGAACACAGCCTAGTGAGGCCAAGCACTGCACAAAGCTTGACTCCCCATCCAGAGGGTCATCACAGCAACCCTAAGGAGGCACACACGACGTACCCATTTGGGGATGAGGAAATGAGCTTCCCAGAGGTCAAATAGCACACAGTGGGTAAGCAACAAACTCCAGCCCAAGCAGACTGACTCTAAACTCTTGCCTTGAATCACGATACAACATACCCTCTCTTCAGCAATACCTTTATAGATTTTTTTTTAAGATTTTATTTATTTTGACAGAAAGAGAGAGACAGTGAGAGAGGGAACACAAGCAGGGGGAGTGGGAGAGGGAGAAGCAAGCTTCTTGTCAAGCAGGGAGCCTAACTCGGGGCTTGATCCCAGGACTCTGGGATCATGACCTGAGCCAAAGACAGAGGCTTAACGACTGGGTCATTCAGGATCCCCTCCTTTACAGGTTTTTAAATATTTCCTTGAAAGCTCAGTGTAGAGAAGCGTGGAGCCCAGCCTCAGGGTCTGCCCAAGGAGGAGAGCAGGCGGCGTCTTCTCTGCCTCCTGTGCCCTCCTACCCCTAACCGCTCTGGGAGAGCTGGAGTGAGGGATGTAATGGGGGCAGAGACTTCTAGAATTACGGCTTCAGGCACAGAGGGCAGCAGGTCATTGCAAGACAACTGCCCTGGCCCATCCAGACCCCATTGTCCAGCAGGTCCCTTCAAACATGGAACTTCCATGACTCTGAACCCAGCGTATCCTTGAGGGCATGGGTGTGATTTCACTGGAAGAAAACGATTTCACTGGATGGTCATATGTAAGTGGGGCACTTCAAGGTCCTAGCAAGGAACCCCGTTCACATCCCGAGTAGCCAGCCTCACCCCATTCACCCTCCCCTCCGCTCCTTGCTCCTTTCTTGCCTCCACTCCCCTGACCTACAGAGACATCTTCTAAATCCACCCTGAAACACACCTCTTGGGACGATGGGTACAAGCCCGGAGGCCAGGACCTCTTCAAGGTCTTTCTAGAGGTGCTGAGGCCAGAGAGAAGTGCTTCCAAAAAAGAATCACCAAGACCCATAACCAAGTCAGAAACTGCCCTCCAGCCAATTTGGTAGTTGGGGCTGCAGAGGGTCCTGCTGGGGCCAGGGAGCGAGGCTGAAGGCCCCAGCCCCCCAGTGGGTGGACCTCAGCATCCCTGCAGGGCCACCCCCACCCCACCTCCAGAGCCAGTAACAGTGGGCTGGTCACAGAAAGGCATTTTGCTGCTCAGACGGATTTCTTCTTGCTCACAATTAGAGTATGGCCCAGTGGCTGCTTCCCTGACCATAATCTCTGCTGGCACTGGCATCTCCAGGGCTGGGCGGTGTGGGCTGTTAGCAGGAGGGCTGATCTGGAGGCTGGGACACCTGAGTTCTCTGCCTGCTCCCCGCCACTGATTAACCATGTCCTCTCCGGCAAGTTATTCCCCCAGGGGCCCACAGTTTCCTTATCTGTAAAAGGAACCGTTTGGATCAGATCAGTGTCCTAAACCTGAGGTTACTGGGTACTCTGCACTCCAGAGAGCCTGATGGAGTCTTTGAGGGGGGCCCAGAGATCTGTTTTTCACAGATCCTTCTAAGTGATTTTGATAACAATGTCAGTTTTGGGGGGATCCTACAGATGAGATAATCTTATAAATCTACTCACAGCTCTTAAAGAGCCAAGATGCTAGTAAACAGAACAATTGTCTCAAGAAGTTCCAGAGCTGTTGTTTTGGCAGTGGTGTGGGGGGGGGACTTTACCTCCTTGTCCTGTCGTCTTTGTCATCATGACTATTATGATGATTTTGCCCCTGGTGTTCTTGTGGTGGAAGGATGTGGCGGGTCCCCATCTGTTTGTTTCCATCACTAATGGAGGCTCTGGCTCCAGGGGGCCCTGGCTTACCTCAAGGCTGGGAGTGGGGCTGGGAGAGAAGGGAAGGGTGGACGGGGCCTCTTGGCAAGAGAAGCTTTCTTTCCTTCTCTCCTGGGTGGAGTTTGGCTGGATGGGCCCTGGCACCGACCTCTGGGGCCAGGAGAGTGTCTTCCCACCCATATCCCTCCCCCACTTTCTATCTCAGCAGCCTCAGTGGTGACTGCCTTCTCCCCTCCTCCTGTCCTGACTTCCTCTCCAGATTCCCTGAGTCCTTACCAACCTCATTCCTGAGCCTCCCTAATCTGTTTGCCACCCCTCTGCTTCCTCGCCTCGCCTAGCACATGCCATTCTCCCCACCTGGAATGTCACCCCCCTCACCTCACACTGATTCACATTTCTGGGCTCCTCCAAAACCCAGCTCGAAACTTCCTACTTCATTCGGGTCCCAATCCGCTCAGGTCATCCCTCTTGGCCTGTGCACTCACGGACACTTGGAATAACAGGATCAGAAAAACGGCTTCGACTCAGCAAGATAAGCCGACGTGACCTAAACTGGCTCCCTCACTTGACGGATGAGAAAACCGAAGGCCAGAGAGGCTGTGACTTGGCCAAGGTCACACAGCAGTGAGATGTTAAAAAGAGTTGTTTTCTTCCAAGAGGCTTTCAAGTATTTTATATTTTTGTTTCCTCAACACACTGTGATCAATAGGAGGGCAGAGATTGTGTTTTGTTTTTGCCTTTAATGTCCTTTATCTTCACTGTGGTATGTGCATGCACATGTGTGTGCTGTATCCAGGGGCTATCAGGACAATGATTCTAAAGCTCACAGTGTTTGGACATGTCCTTCCTGTGACCTCAGATCAGCCCTGTGAAGAAGGAGCCAAGATATTGCTATTTTACAGAGCAGAAGACTGAGACTGAGGCTCAGGAAGGTGTGGCTTGGGAATTTAATGGCAGAACTAGGTCCAGAACTCTAGTCAGCTGCCTCCCAACCCAGAGCCCTGAACCCCATAATGCCTTCCTTCCAGTTCTCTCCTGATAGTCCCGGCTGGGGCCCTGGAGTAGTCAAAGGGGTGACCTCTGCCATCTTTTGCATTCATTCTGTTTTCTTCATCTTAGGGTTAAGGAGACCCTGTCTTTGACTTCCTGCCCCTCCCCATCCTGTCCCACCGCTTTCCCTTGTGTCCCCTATATGTCATTGTTGGTACATAGACACATACACGTATACTAAGAACTGCAGGTGTCTAGGGCAACAGACCACAGGGGAAACCACATCACCTTTGTTGACACTGAAGGGGGACAAAGCGACAGGGTAAGGGACTCACTTCATTCCTTCCACCTGCCTTAGTCTCCACAGTTATCTGGTCTACCAACCAACCTGAGCCATCTGGACTTGTAGCCTCTTCTGGACTTAGCCACCCAATTCTGGCCCGGAAGACTGTATCCCCCCTTCCCTCCCATCTTGAAATCCGAGGTGGGGGGCCTGGCTGGCTGCACTCCTAGTCCTAACTGGAATACTCACATAGCTCCTCTAATTCTGACTGTGTGATGCCGACAGAGAAAGGGGGGAGCCGGGGATGAGACGCTATGGCTGGGGTCAGTTGGGAGGTATATTTGGCTTCAAGAATGTCACACATAGATCAGCTGAGACCTCAAGCAGCCAGGTTTACACAAGGCCAGCAGCTTCTCCATTGTTCCGACCTGCCGTGAGATACTGCACAGGCTCTGAATCAGACATTCAGGATTAAGTCATTTTACTGGCTGTGTGGACTTGGGCAAATCATCTTGTCTTTCTGAACTTACGTCTGCTCATTGAAACAATGGGGATGATGACAAAATATAAGTGAAAGAACCTTGAGCAGCAAATGATACAAAGGAGACGCTCAGTAAATCCAAATTATCTTCCCTCCTTCCTTCCTTCCTGCCTTCCACTTGCTATATCTGGTCCCATGAAACCCTTTATTTGGATCTGGAGACCTACCTCCCCTATCAGTCCGCAAATCCCGAACCCTGTGAATTGGCATTTGATTCCAGGTTCAGAAACGGCAATGCAAGGCCCACCCCAACCCAGTGAAAACTGTGAGGTCTCACGGAGGCTGTGGGGAATGAGCAGTTTCTGATTGGCTTTGTGGGGAGTGTGTGGGAAGTGTGGGTTAGGGAAGAATTGTGGCTTTGGCTACCGCATCTAGAAGGCAGGGATGAAAGTGGTCTCAGAGCCCTGAGTGTAGACTGGATGACTTTCTAGAGCTTTGAATCCCTGACCCAGGGTGGGCACCCAATAATATTTGTTGAAGGAGCGAATGACTCCATCGCTTACTAGTTGGGTAACTTTGGTTCAGATTTTGTAACCCTGGTGGGCCATACTTTAAGTGTGAGCATAACAAGGATTATTAAGAATAAATGATCTAATGTCTGCCAAGAGGATGACATAAGCCTGCTACACGGCATATAGTTGTAAAGTACTCCAGTAAAGATAGGAGAGGAGAAGGAGAAGGTCAAGTAGGCCCAGAAGCCCAAAGAGAAGCAGAAGGGGTGTGCCCTGCAGCTTGGGACTGGCCAGAGACTCCAGGAAGACTCGAGGGAGCCAAGGCAGGTCGTATGGGGCTAAAGTCTTCTGCAAGGTGCTTGGCTGAGCCACCTGGGAGATAGGCCTGACTCCAGAGCTCTGCAGAGAAACTTCCCATGGTAACCAGGATAGAGGAGAGACAGGCAGCCTGCACTTTCCTGCCTCATGTCTCTCAGGGTTCCTGGAGCCTCTGTTACATCCAGCAAGGGGCATGGGACTTAGAACCTGGCTTAAGACCCTGCTTCCGGTGGGAGGGTGGTGGTGCTGGAGTGAAGAGTTCAGCTGTCCAGGGAGGGAGGGACACAGTCCAGCTTTCTGGGTGCTGGTCTTATATGTGGTCTTGCTGTCTACACTTTGGGGATGGTGAGTCCTGGTGTGTGTAGAAAGCACTGGATACTTGGGGGACAGACTGAGGCAGAGGGAGACAACCCTTTTTTGCTCCAATCTCTTAGAATTCAGTGATTAGGTCAAAAAGAAAAAGAAGGCTCAAAAGAAATACGTGAATGATGCACATGGCAGAAATGAGGCAACAGGGGCCTGATTTCAGTCCAGAAACTACTCCAGGAAGCCTGGGGTGTATTAAGGTGGGGGGATGGCAGAGTTAAGGGAGAGAGATGATGTGGGGGAGCGGAGAGGCTAGGAGTCTGAAGTAGCCAAGCAATTTTTCTGGAAGCCACGGGCACGAAGGAGGGATCTGGAAGGACCCAGTCATCTGGTTTGGAGGTGAGAGCTGGGAAGAATGCACCTGAGGCAGAAAAACATGCATCTTGCAGTGTCAGCATGGGGGGGTCATGGGGAAAAGGGGTGTCCAGCTCGGGAAGGAATGGTCCTTGACATCTGGGAACATCTGTCTCACTTCAGCAAAGAACTCAGAGAGAACTTGAGTTCTGTGCAAGCCATTTAGGAAGACACTGCAAGAAACTCACCCATGACTAAGGGATCAGGGGATGTCTACTCTTGAACATTCTTGGGAAGAAGGAGAGTTGAGACACGGAGACTAGGTGGATGAAAGTCAGTGCACAGAGCAAGACTGACTAAGTGCTGGTGGGGTCCTTTCACGGAGGGGGAGAATCCCTCTGGCTACGGGAATCCTGGAATGTCTCCAGGAGAAAGTGACTATAGACCCCTGAGAACTGGGAAGATTTCAACAGAAGCAGCAAGGGACAGGGAGGGCATCATTTGTGGAGGAAACATGATGAGCCAAAGTAAGGGAGTAGGAAAGCCTGAGGGCACGATGGGGTGCAGACAGTAGCCCAGTTTAGCTGAAATAATGCGAGAAATAACAGCAACTAATATTGTTGAGCACCAAGTACCAGGAGCCACTGGGCAGAAGAGCGAGAAAAAAATAGCGGGATATGGGTGGAGGGAGGGGTGTTTGCACAGTGTGCTGCCGTGCCATAGAAGGGCTTGGATGCCAGGCAAGGAGCTTGTGAGAGTAAGTTAACAAGAGCAGAGGGGTTGGATCTGCCTGCTGACTGAGCCCTGGGACAAGGAAAGGGACAGCTACAAGAGCCAGGAAGAAACAAGTGAGGAGGCCCAAGTTGCGCTTGTGCGAATGAGAGTCTGTAGTCAGAAGCTGGACCTTGCCATGTCCAAGCCCTCCTAGGCCACCATGGACTCTTGCTTCCCATGTGGTATGGCTCTGCTTCTGGCTCTGCCTCAGTTTCTCCTTCGGTAGAATAGTGAGGCTCTTGGGGTTCCAAGGATAGAGGGAGGTAGGATGGGTAGGAAGTCAGAGGGAAGCCGCATCCTGCCTTCTGGAGGTGACGCCTCCCATCACAGGAGAGTCTAGTGTTTTGGGCTGTGGACCTCTCCCCTTCCCAAAGCCAGTCTCTGTCTCCCACCCAGCACATTGCCAGAGGCCACGGAGCTGATAGGCTAGGCCAGGGAGCACAATGGGGAGGTCCTCAGACCCTGACCCCTGAGTCTGACCTTCTGGTCCTGTTAAGAGGTGGGGGCGGGATGGGGGGCAGGGAGTGCAGGAAGGACTGCTGCGCAAATCTGGACCAGAGCTGAGTTTACTAGCTGAGGGAGGGCTGGAGGCGGCTGCATTCCGACTCACAGACTGGAACATTTCTGTGATCCGCTGTAATGCACTGGGAGACACTGGGCACATTGCTGAAGTTTGACTCATAGGGACCGGGAGGGGGAAAGAAGGGGGGAGAGTTATGGGGGGGAGAGGAATGGGAGGAAGAGAGGAAGAGGAGAGGAGGGAAGGAAATCCCTTGAGAAATTTCTTTAAAAAAAGAAAACTTTCAAAATCAGCACTGCCCCCACCCCCTTTTTCTTTTAATAGGAACAGGCTGGACCCTTCTGTTCCCCTCGGCAGGCGTGGGGGGCGGGGGGCAGAGGGGAGGGCTGGGCAGTGATTCAAATCAGATCCTGGAACTTTCCTCAGGCAAGTCGTGTTGATGAGGGGTATGGTGGAGGGGTGGACAGGGGTGTCCGTCTGGGATTCCTTGGCCGGGACTTGGGACTCCACGAGTGCCTCACGTCCCTGTGTGCGGCTGTTTGCTGGTGGGGCCGTAGGTGCACGCACTTGGGAGCCCGGGGGTCCCTCCCAGAAGTGTGTCTGTGCGAACGATTGTGCCCCTGTGTAAACAGGGCTGTGCGCTCGTGTACGCTGTGTATGCAAGGCTGCGTGCGCTCAGGTATCTGGGTTTCCGGGAATTGTGCGCGGGTCGGCGCGCGGCGCCTGGGGCTGGGCTGCAGCGCGGCGGCCGCGCGCGGGTCGGGGCCGCGTCCCGCGTTCCGGGTTCTACGCTGCCTCCCCGGCCGCTCTGGGTGTCCGCCCGCCGCCCGAGCGCCGCGCCGGGCAGTGTCTGCCGCGGTGGTGTGTCCCCGGGCCGCGAGCGCCTGCCCCCTCCCTCCCCTCCCCCTTGGCCCGCTCTCAGACTCAGATAAAGCATTTCCTTCCATTGTCATCCTACCCGGCCGGCCGGGCTGCCAGGGCCCTCCCCCTCCCGGCCCCCTCCCTTCCTCTCGCCGTCTCTCAGTCGCTCTGCAGCCGCCGGCGACTGGGGGGATGTGAGGCCGGCGCCCCAGCCCCCCGCCCCGCCATGAGCCCCCCGATCTGAGGGCCCCGGCCCCTGGATGCACAGCCCCGGCGCTGGTGAGTACTGGGCTGCGCCCCCCGCCCCGCCCGCCCCGCCCTGCGCGCGGCACCCAGCGCCGCCCGCCCCGGCTCGGGCTAGGCTCCGGCTCCGGCTCGGGCTCCGCGCGGCCCGCGGGCCGGGCCTGGAGTGCGCCCCCCGGCCGCGCCCGCCCCTCCCGGCTCCGCGGGGGCTCTGGCAGGTCCCCCCCACCCCGCCTCGGCCGGGGCCGGTTCCGGGGCCGGAGGGCTCGGGCCTCCCGCGGGGCGCCCACATCCGCCCGCCCCGGGGCAGCGACAGGCCCGAGGGAGGGAGTTGGAGGCCCCGGAACGCCGGCGCACAGGCCGGCCGTCCCATCACCCCCAAGCCCGGGGAGGACCGATCGGCTGACCGAGGGAGGGATAGAGGGCCGCCGCGGGGCCCGGGAGGGGGCGGTGCTCCGGGGCGGAAGGTTTGGAAGCGCGAGGGCAAAGGGCACGACCCACCGACTTGGGGCCCGGCTCTTGGCGCTGGACATCAGCGCCCCCATCCCGCGGGGCCCGGGAGGGCCGAATGCAGCCGATCCCACCGCAGGGGGTCCCGGACCGTGAGGTTTCTCTGAGCACCGCCCCCCACCCTTGCTCACCCATCAGGGCGAGGAGACACCTGTGCCCAAGTGAGCTGCTGAGGTGCCGGGAGCGGCGCGAGAGGGTGGGGACCACAAGACTGTGTACTGAGGGGTGGGGAACGGGATGTCCGCCCCCCAGGCCTGTGGTCTGTTGGTGCTGGGGAGCGTGAGCAGGGGGTAAATCTGGCAGCTCCGACGCCCTGAGTTCCATAGGCCCGTGACTAGGAGAGAGCCCGCTGGAGCTTGCAGGCCACTGAGTTCCCCCAGCCCCGTTTCCTTCTCTCTGCCTGCCCATTCGTATCTGACCTCCCAGCCACTGCTGCTCTCTCCCCCCCCCCCCCCCCCCCCCCCCCGCGCCCCCCCGCTCCCCCACCTCCCCCCTGCTCACGCTCCCCACCACCAACAGACCCTCCCGCCCGTGGCCCTCCCGGCCCCC